>NC_080721.1:16524463-16681963 GCF_019097595.1 Hemibagrus wyckioides | reverse complement strand
CTCCAGTTATTTCCATCCCAAAGAAAGGTGGTACCATTAAAGCCCTGAATGACCTTCACCCTGTGGCCCTCACCTCTCTGTTGATTTAGGCCATGGAGAGGGTCATCAATTATCACATCAATAAGACAGACTCACTGATGGAAGCTCCGCAGTTTATATATCACACTAGCAGGGGAATGGACAATGCCAATGTATTCATCATAGTCACTATTCACAAGCACCTGGAACTCCCCAGTACTTCAGCTAGACTTCTGTTTGCAGAAATTTTCTTAAGCCTTTAACACTTTGCAGCCCCATATTCTTGCCTGGGAACACTCCGGCCATTTCCACTTGGATGACCAGCATGTCCTGTGGATAATTGATTTTCTCACCAACTGGATGCAGAGAGTTTTGGTCAGTTATACCTTTTCTGGACTCCTTCAAACCTCACTTGGCTCCCCACAGGGCTGTATACTCTCACCACTGCTTTTCATCTTCTACACTGATAACTGCAGAGCTTCCCAGCCAAACTATCACCTGGTCAAGTTTCAGATGACACAGTTCTTCTGTCTCTGCTTTCAGGACCAATGCAGCACCATGGCTCTGTCCTGCAAGAGTTTGTGGAGTGGATTGACAGCTCCAACGTGAAAAAGACCAAGGAGATGTTGTTTACCAAAAAGCAGTGGGAGTTGCCTGCAGCAGTCATCACAACCATCTACGGAAGAGCAGTTGAGCTTGTCGAGGAGTACTGGTATCTGGGCTCCATCTTGGACCAGCTGCTGAGATTCACCTAAAAAACAGAGGAGATCCTCAGGAAATGCCAACAGTGGCAGTATCTCCTGAGGATGCTAAACTTGTTTGGAGTCAGCAGAGCCATCCTCCAAACATTCTACCATGCCTTCATTGAAAGTGTACTCACCTTCTCTTTCATATGTTGGTTTCATTCCATTAGTCTCCAAAACAGAACTTGTCTGCAGAGTCAAGACGTGTTCCAGAATAATTGGACTACCAGTCAGAGCGCTCTCCACCCTCTGTGAACAGCAGACACTGAGGTCAGCTGGCAGGATCTTGCAGGACCCCTCTTATGTCCTGTTGCCTGCATTTGAGTTGCTCCCATCAGGACGACAGCTACGATGCCCCAGCTGTAGGACTCTCAACTGAGAAGAGAAGAACAACCTTTGTTCCCGGTGCTGTTCAACTCTTCAACCCACAACTATCCTTGTCCCTCCCTCCCTCCCCTGCCCTCCCCTCCCATCAACTCAGTAACCACCATTCTCCACATTATAACCCACATTATAACCCTCTTCCACCCCCAACCCACAATCCTTCAAACAGACTCATGGACTCCCGTATTCAAAATCTGTGAAAAACATTTATATAGAAATCTGGACTCTGCTGTGATAATATCTCTAATGTTGCTACTACACTGTTTCCATACCGCACAATAATATTCTCACTTTAATTTATTTATATATACATCAATCTATTTCACCTTCTACTTTCTTTTTCTTCCTCTTCTTTTGTTTTGGATATTTTGTTTTGGATAACAAGAATCTATTTTCACAGTTTAAACAATTTAGTTTAGTAAACAGTTTATTTACGGATATTTTAAATGGATGTTTAATCAAATCTTTTTGCACCAACAGACTTATTCCATTTAATCATCATACAACAACTGTATTTTATTATCCTGGGGATAAAGTTTTTTGAATTGAATACACTAACAGACCTGTGAGACTGAATAATTGTAGACTGTATGACAGAGACATCTAGTGTCCAGTGATGGTATTGCAGTGTCTAACTTCAGGCGTATTGGAGATGGACATCAAGTCTAACAGTTTCTTCTTCAGAGGCATTGTGATTCATTTCAGATCCCTTAAAGCGATAATTAAAGAAGACAATTTGTATTTAAATGCGGGTGCCATTTTCTTAATAAATCAGATAATGATTGTTGTCATTTTTGTTTTTTGTTATTGTTTCCATTTATATATTATGGAAGCTTGTGATAGAAGCATGTTTGCCTCGTACCTTCAGGGTTGACAGTTTGATTCCTGCATCCACCCTGTGTCCACAGAGCTTCTCTCTCAGGGGTTTCTTTCGGGTGCTCCAGTTTCCTCCCCCAGTCCAAATACATGTGTTATTGTCTGTCATCTGTGAGCATGTGATTATGCTTTGTGTGTGTGTGTGTGTGTGTGTGTGTGTGTGTGTGTGAGTGAGAGATCAGTCTCTAGTATTTGTAACAGAGCTGTGAGAGTGAAACTGCTGTCTGTGTGTCCTGCAGGCAGATGGTTGATCACTACACTAACATGTATCCTCAGCTCATCACAAAGCCCAACATCCTGCAGGCTGTGAAGACCTTCATGACGTGAGTGATTCTTTTACGAATAACAGACTCAGTCCATGATGTGTAGAACCTGTGCTGAGGAGCCATGAGGCACGTTTTTTCCCTTGGCCTAAAGGATTTTTCTGGGTGTTATTTGGAATTATTATTGTGAAAAACATTTCACAATTTTGTCTTCTTACCATGGCGTATGTCTCTCAGTAAGCAGAGCGCCTGGTCTCGGCAGCAGGTGAAGTTGAATAAGACGACAGATCCTCTGTGGGCTCACACCGGCTTCATCCTGGCTCAGCTGGACGGACTGCAGGCCGGCGTTGCCGAGTGGGCCAAGCGCTCAGGGGGAAAGGTGAGAGAAAGAACAACAATGATACACAAATGTGTGATTCATTAAAATAAAGTATTAATTTAAATAACAAAACATATTCATAATTCATAGTAGTATCAATATGGAGCGTGTGTATGTGTTTTGTGTGTAGGCCTTGTCACGGTTTGAGGTGCAGTTCCTGAACACAGTTGGAGATCTGTTGGATTTGATACAGATGTTAGTTCCTGAGACCAAACCTTCACTGAGAGGATATAAACAGCCCCCGATGGGCCACTGCTCTGCCCTCATCAAGGTACATTTTCCATACAAAGAACCACCCTCTCTCACAGGTACACCTCCTGTTACCTCATGTTTTTAAGGTATGTGCTTAATTCATTAAAGTACTAGGGTTAGGGTTAGGGTTTTTAAATTCACGATTTCACGATGAAGTCACGATTTTTAAATCGTGTGTGTGTATGTATGTAGATGTTGCCTGGCTATGAGAACCTGTTGTTCGCTCACTCCAGCTGGTACGTTTACGCTGCCACGATGCGCATCTTCAAACACTGGGACTTTAAAGTTCAGGAACCACACACTGCTACTGGGAAAATGTCCTTTAGCAGCTACCCTGGTGTGTCTACACACTTTGGTTTCACACACACCTTTGGTACATAAACACACTTCTGTTGAATATGTCTATGTATGAACTGTGTTTTTCTGTGGTGCAGGTTTCCTGGTGTCTCTGGATGATTTCTACCTGTTGGGCAGTGGGCTGATGATGACTCAGACCACCAACAACGTCTTTAACCAGTCGCTGTATGAGGCGGTCACGCCCTCCAGCCTATTTGCCTGGCAGAGAGTCCGGCTAGCCAATGCACTTGCACACTCTGGTGAAGAGTGGGCCAAGATATTCTCCCGCTTCAACTCTGGTCAGAAAACTCGTGCACACACACACTGTTTAGTCAGGTCCAATATGGCCCCTGCCCGACACCCCTGCGGATAGGAAAGGACAGAGTGACAGAAAGATAAAAACCGGGACTGGGCAACAAGATGCTTTGATGAAAGAGACAGGCTCAGATAGCTAGATGGATGGATTGACAGAGACAGATAAACAGATACTGGAAAATGGACGGCTGAACAGTTTGACTGTTTGGCTAGACAGACTGGTAGACAGACAGGGTAACCATACATGTAGCTGGATATGCAGTCTAGATAGTTAAGACATAGATGGGCAGATAGACAAAAGGAGATCTAGATAGGTAGATATGCAGGTAGATAGACACTCACTCAGGTTGATAGACAAATGTAGATACACCCATTAGCCATAATATTATAACCACCTCCCCAGGTAAGTGACACGCATGCACCCGGCCATCCACGTGATGTAAAAGAAAACGTGATTCATCAGACCAGGCCACCTACTTCCATTGCTCTGTGGTCCAATTGTGATGCTCACATCCCCATTGTTGAAGCTTTTAGTGATGCACAGGGGTCAGCATGGGCACCCTGACTGGTCTGTGATGCACTGTGTATTCTGACCCCTTTCTATCAGATCCAGCATTAACTTCTTCAGCAATTTGAGCAACAGTAGCTCGTCTGTTGGATCGGATCACACAGGCCAGCCTTCTCTCCCCACGTGCATCAATGAGCCTTGACCACCCATGACACTGTTGCCGGTTCACCACTGTTCCTTCCTTGGGTCACTTTTGATACTGACCACTGCAGACCGGGAACACCCCAAAAGAGCTACAGTTTTGAAGATGCTCTGATCCAGTGGTCTAGCCATCACAATTTGGCCCTCATTAAACTCGCTCAAATCCTTATGCTTGTCCATTTTTCCTGCTTCTAACAAATCAACTTTAAGGACAAAATGTTCACTTCAATATATCCCACTCATGGGCAGTCAAAGATGGGTGTAGAGAAATTGTCAGGTAAATAGATTGCTGGCTAGATAGACTGGTAGTCAGATAAATGGGTAGCTGTTCATGTAGAGGGAGACAGATCTTCTGAGTAGAATGAACTTCAGATACAGTAATAAACACAATATTAGGAAGAATTAGTAGAAGTGTTCTCAGAGTTATAATCTTTCTGTTGTTCAGGTTAAATGTGACTGTCTGACTGTCCTGTCTCTCACTGACTCTCAGGGACGTATAATAATCAGTACATGGTGGTGGATGTAAGTAAAGTGTCCCTGGGCTCGAGACTTGATGATGGTGCTCTGACCATTGTGGAGCAGATTCCAGGACTGGTGGAATATTCAGATCAAACAGAGGCTCTGCGCTTTGGTGAGGATCCACTTCACTACACATCAGGGGAGAAGCAGTGGACATGGTGTTGGTGTATTGTTGGTGTAATAATGTTCTGTCAGTAATAAGTGATGTCCTACAGGTTACTGGCCATCCTACAATGTGCCGTTCCACCAGAGGATTTACACCCTGAGCGGTTATGAGGAGATGTGGATGGAGTATGGAGAGGATTTCTCCTACCAACTCTGTCCTCGAGCCAAGATCTTCCGCCGGGATCAGGCGTCCGTCACTGATCTGCCATCACTCAAACATGTCATGAGATACAACGGTACTCAGTCTGAATGTCTGTCCTCTCTGTCTACTGTCTGTATTTGTCTTTGTCTTAATGTCTGTCTCTCTGACTGTCTGTCTCTATCTGGCTGTCTTTCTATTGCTCTCTCTCTGTTCCTGTGTATGTGAGATGAGTTCCCTTCAGAGGAAATTCAGTTTGTCAACAATAAAGAAAAACCTTTACATTAAAAACACTTTAAAATAAAGTGCAAGTTAAATAGATTTAATATGCAATAAAATATCAGTGTATATGTACATATAATTTACATATAATATAATCAACTTCCAAAGCTGAGATAAACCAAGAAAGAATTTCACTGTAAAGCCTGATTGATTTCCTAGAGACTTTGTCAGCTCAGACCAGTCTGATCATCTGATCTCTCTTCAACAAGGTGTTTCAGTCTGCAGATCCTCAGCTCTCAGGATGGGTTTTGTTTTTTGAAGGAAATCAGCAGTTTCTAAAAAACTCAAATCAGCCTAACTGACACCAGCATCATCGAAGACTCCACTCACCCAGGACACAGAATGTTTGTTCTCTTACCATCTGGGGAAAAGTACAGAGCCATCAAGTCACACAAACAGACTAAAATGCACCTTTTTTTTCCATGAAAGCAGTAGCTGCCATCACCCCCTCACCCCCCAGTGGATCAGTCACCCCTCTACAATTATTCAAGACAAGGGACAATTTACAGCTAAACCTAAAGTTTGTTACTACTCCTTCCAACAACTGTTAAGGATTAAGGATCTGTGTTTTGCTGCAACACTCACTATAGTGCAGCTTGTATTTAGATGCCCTTTTTGCTGTCTGGGAGCAACTGAATTATAGTGTATTGTATATAGTGACAAAGTACTGTATCTATTGATGATTGCTTGCCACATATACAGTATCTAACAAAAGTGAGTACAACCCTCACATTTTTGTGAATATTTTATCTTTTCATGTGACAAGAAATGACACTCTGCTCCAATGTACAGTAGTGAGTGTCCAGCCTGTATAACAGTGTAAATTTACTGTCCCCTCAAAATAACTCAACACACAGACATTAATGTCTAAACTGTTGGCAACAAAAGTGAGGACACCCCTAAAGCCTTGTTCACACTACAGGATTTTAAGCCCGATTTGCAAATTAACGAGCTGGCCGACAGATCGGTCTGTGATCGTGGGAAAATCAGCGGGTGATCAGCGCTCTGCAATCTTTGTGTGAACTACTCAACGACGCATCAAAGAGGCTCGCTGGTGCGTCGCTGACAAAATCCAGATATCTGGCATGTTAAATATCTGGGACGGTCGGCCGACTCCACATCACGTGGTGTCAGTTGTAGCTACGACCTCCAGCCAATGAGAGAGCAAGTCAACAGAGTTGAGGTCACCGGAAGAAAAGCAGCAGCAGCAACATGGCTTCAAAAATAGTGTGGACACAACATTTATTTTAATAAATTAAAATTTATTTAGAGCGAGACTCCTGCCGACGTCCATTTTCAAAACAAACCTCTACCGAAAGTCTCGCGTCATTTCCGGATCCACCTGTCACGTGTGTTTTCATGACAAAACGTGGTTTGGGGATGGCGTTGAGTGACGAGTTGTTGTCAGATGGTGTGGTGTGCGACGCCCTCTTGTGGATCATTTACGAAGTGTCGCATAGTGTGAACACCACAAGGACAAAAAGACATACAGTGAAGTCATGTAGTGAAGTCATATGAGTGCTGCTAGCATTGCTGCAGAGGTTGAAGGGGTGGGGGGTCAGCCGGTCAGTGCTCAGACCATACGCCACACACTGCATCGAACTGGTCTGCATAGCTGTCGTCCCAGAAGGAAGCCTCTACTAAAGATGATGCACAAGAAAACCCGCATACAGTTTGCTGAAGACAAGCAGACTAAGGACATGGAATACTGGAACCATGTCCTGTGGTCCGATGAGACCAAGATAAACTTATTTGGTTCAGATGGTGTCAAGCGTGTGTGGGGGCAACCAGGTGAGGAGTACAAAGACAAGTGTGTCTTGTCTACAGTCAAGAATGGTGGTGGGAGTGTCCTGGTCTGGGCCTGCATGAGTGCTGCCGGCACTGGGGAGCTACAGTTCATTGAGGGAACCATGAATGCCAACATGTACTGAGACATACTGAAGCAGAGCATGATCCCCTCCCTTCAGAGACTGGGACACAGGGCAGTATTCCAACATGATAACGACCCCAAACACACGACCACTGCCTTGCTAAAGAAGCTGAGGGTACAGGTAATGGACTGGCCAAGCATGTCTCCAGACCTAAACCCTAAGGTGGGGGAGCACAAGGTCTCTAACATCCACCAGCTCTGTGATGTCATCATGGAGGAGTGGAAGAGGACTCCAGTGGCAACCTGTGAAGCTCTGGTGAACTCCATGCCCAAGAGGGTTAAGGCAGTGCTGGAAAATAATGGTGCCCACACAAAATATTGACACTTTGGGCCCAATTTGGACATTTCCACTTAGGGGTGGAGTCACTTTTGTTGCCAATGGTTTAGACATTAATGGCTGTGTGTTGAGTTATTTGAGGGGACAGTAAATTTACACTGTTATACAGGCTGGACACTCACTACTGTACATTGTAGCAAAGGGTCATTTCTTCAGTGTTGTCACATGAAAAGATATAATAAAATATTTACAAAAATCTGAGGGGTGTCTCACTTTTGAGATACTGTATATTCCTATTAATGGAAGCAACTGGGTGTCTCTTAGTGCATATACACACCCCATAATAACCAGTAAGCAGTGGGACATGATTTTAGAGGATGAATAAATATTCTATTGTGATTATAGATTATAAGAAAGATCCATACTCGAAGGGTGACCCCTGTAATTCCATCTGCTGTCGTGGTGATCTGAGGAAGTCTAACCCTATTCCTGAAGGATGTTATGACACCAAGGTTAGTGTTTATAAAGTGTTTGAAATATTATAAATAAGGGAAACCTATTTAAGTTGTTGATCAAGGTACTTCAACTTATTTATTTATTTATTTATTTATTTATTTATTTATTTATTTATTTATTAATTAATTAATTAATTAATTAATTAATTAATTAATTATTTATTTATTTATTACACAGCTAAAGAACCCCTATAATACCCCCGCCCCCCATATTCCTCTCTACTCCCCCTTTAGGTGACTGACCTGAGTATGGCTAAGCAGTTCATGTCTGAGGCTCTGAATGGTCCGAGCACAGAGGGCGATCTTCCTCCTTTCACTTGGGATGCATTTAACAGTACAATGCACCAGGGCCTGCCACGCCTGTACAACTACACCTTCGTTACCATGCACCCGGTGCTGTTCGCCCCCTGAGTCGCCAGTGTAGGGCAGGAAGTGACTGAAGAGCAGGGGCTCACATATTGTCCTGCTCTACAACTGTGTATTAACCTGCTGCAATTAAAAGAGCAAGTGAAATATTCTGTGTTAGTTATTGTTCAGTTTTTTGGGTTTTGTCTGGTTTTGGTGAGGTTTAAATGTTTGTTTATGCTGGATACATTAACTCTCAACTGTTTTTTTTTTCTTTAATGTTTATTCCCTTTTTGACTAAACTAATTCTCAAGGATTTAAGGATATGGTGTTAAAATTTGACCTCGCAATCTACTAGTCACTCATCTATGATATTGTTTTCTCAGGATTATTTGGTAAAGGAATAAGAAAAGACAATGTATGATTTCAACTCGCTCTATTTCAGGAATTTAAATCCTTACTCTGATTTTTGTAAATCTGCTTTGTGACGATATTCATTGTTTTAAAAAAGCTCTCTATAAATAAAATTGAATTGAACTGAATTTGATGGTATTGAAACTCTCCAACTGCTCATCCCTCTGCTGTTATTTACTGTCTGCATCCTGTTCCAGTGCCATGGAGTCAAAAAGGTTCTGAAACGTCTTGTTTGTGTGATTTGAGTGGCTTGTTAGGTGTTTGTGTATGTGAGTGTGTGTTTTGGTGTTGAGCCAGAATTTTGGCACACTTTGTCCGAGTCTCTCACACGCCATGGTGTGAGGATTGCATGTGAAGTTAGCGTGGAGGACTGTGTTTGGAACTCGGAGTCCTCTGAGTGGACACACTGCAGGGTGGTTCTGAAGTTTTTCCAATTATGTATTACTGCAAAAACTTCTTCAGGCTTGGATGAGAAGAAGCAACTGGCTTTATTGTTGCAAGATGATAACACCAATAACGGCATTCAAATACACAGCATCAGGCCTGATGTGGTCAAGTGCACCCCCCCCCCAAAAAAAAAATCCCCTCTATTTATCCTGGTATCCTTACTGTAACATCACACCCAGATCCAGAACACTAGAGGGAGCCCTCGCCTGAGTATTAGCACTCTCAAACTCACTACCTGGTTTGCTTTAGCATTTAAACAGCATGCTCCCTTTGTTCAATGTGAAGTATCATTCCTTTGTGACATACTAAGCCTTGCCATAGTTCTGCTCTCTGATTATTTGCTGTGTATGATCCTTGCCTTCTTCTTCGACTTCAAGTTTCGGTTTTGTGTTACGGTTTTGATTTTTTAGTGTTTGATTTACGGCTTTTGAACTTGGCTTCGTCTAAACGGTTTATGATTCCTGCCTGTGTGAGTTTCAATAAAGATCTGCACATGGATTCAAATACTCCCGTCTCTGACAAACCATTACAGGATACTTCACCTACTACGAATCCAGCGGATCTGCAAGCAACTTTGTGGCGTCAGGGAGTTCTCATCAGGGCTTACCAAGCGAAGGTGGATTCTCTGAAAGTGGCTAATCAACAGCTACAGCAGCAAGCTCAGAGCCCGGCAGCCACCCCAGCGCCCATGCCACCATCACGTAGTGAGTTACCCAGTTTTGCTCTTCCCGAAAAGTTTGATGGATCCGCCGACTGTTGCAGAGGTTTTCTACATCAGTGTGATAACTTCTCTGCACAACAACCAGAGGCCTATGGCAACGAAACAACCAGGTGCACGTTCATGTTATCCTTGCTAACTGGTAAAGCACTAGACTGGGCCTCAGCAGTTTGGGACTCGGATCCCCAAGTAAAGAGTTCTGCTAACTACTTTGCTGGACTTATTCGGGAGGTGTTTGAATACCCAGCGGGAGGTAAAGACATTTCTGTGCAGCTGCTCGAACTACGCCAGGGCTCCGAGTTGGCGGCTGAGTACGCCATCAAATTTCGTACGTTGGCGGCTCAGTCAGGCTGGAATGCACCAGCATTTACATTTACATTTACATTTCTGGCATTTGGCAGACGCTCTTAGCCAGAGCGATATACAAACGTGCTTTAAGTCACTATCATTGAAAACATTAACACTGGTTCAATAGGTCACAGACTTAGGATACCATTCGCCTAAAATTGGATTTTTTTTTTTTAAACCATAAACAGTGAAAGGTAAGAGCTAGTTTAAGTGCCTCAGGAAAAGGTAGGTCTTAAGACGTCGTTTGAAGTTGTCAGAGACTCTGCTGTGCGGACATCTAGGGGCAGTTCATTCCACCACTTCGGTGCCAGAACAGAGAAGAGTCTAGATGAATACCTACCTTTTACCCTGAGAGATGGTGGGACCAGTCGGGCAGTGCTAGTGGATTGGAGGGAGCGAGGTGCAGTGTGAGGAGTAATAAGATCTTTGAGGTAAGATGGTGCTGGTCCATTCTTGGCTTTGTAAATGGCTTTGTAAATGTAAATGACTGCTATCAATGATCAGCCCATAGGGGAAGGGCTTCTCACTCATCAGACACCTGTAATGGACTTACAAATTGGATTATTCCACCATGAGAGACTATCATTTTTTATTTTCTCCTCCCCCTCCAATCAAATCGTCCTGGGTCTCCCATGGCTACAGCTTCACGATCCGCACATTTCGTGGAAGGAGGGAGAACTCAAGAACTGGTCCAGAACCTGCCTGGCAAACTGCTTCGCTGATCCCACACCACGCCCATGCCTCTCTACTTCTGTCGAAAGCCCTGAGTCCTAGTCCACAGTCACGCTCCCCAATTGAATACCGTGATCTCAGGGACATTTTCAGTAAAGAAAAAGCAACCGCCACACCGGTCCTGGGATTGTGCTATTGACCTCCTCCCGAATGCCAAAAATCGTGTTTACCCTCTCTCTCTTCCAGAAAGAAGAGCTGTGGAAGAATATATTGAAGAAGCCCTTGCTGCAGGGTATATCCAACCATCTACATCTCCGGATGCGGCAGTGTTCTTCTTCGTGGAAAAGAAGGATGGAGGCCTCCGATCCTGCATTGATTATAGAGGTTTGAACGCCATAACCATTCCATATCCCTATCCTCTTCCACTAGTCCCTGCAGCGCTTGATGAGTTACAAGGGGCTAAAATATTCACCAAGCTGGATCTCTGCAGCGCTTATAACCTCATCAGGATAAGAGAGGGTGACGAATGAAAAACTGCATTCCATACAACACAAGGACATTATGAATACCTAGTCATGCCTTATAGACTTACTAACGCCCCTGCTGTCTTCCAGTCTCTCATCAACGAGGTATTTAGAGACATGCTTAACAAACACATCATAGCATACATAGATGATATACTGATTTACTCCCCTAACCATGATGAACACAAACATGTGCGGGCAGTCCTCAAGCGACTCGCTGAGCATCACCTCTATGTCAAGCTCGAAAAGTGTGAATTCCACCGCACCTCCATGTCCTTCCTAGGCTACGTGCTCTCACCTGAGGGGGTAGAGATGGACCAGTCAAAGGTATCTACAGTCACAGCCTGGCCCGAACCCACTAGTATCAAAGAACTTCAACGCTTTCTGGGCTTCACCAACTTTTACCGTCGCTTCATCCGTCACTACAGCACCATAGCTGGGCCACTCGCCTCCCTACTTAGAGGCAAGCCCAAGAAATTGTCATAGACTGACCAAGCCCGGGCAGCTTTTAAGAAGCTAAAGAAAAGTTTCACCTCGGCACCTATATTATGTCATCCTGACCCCAATCTGCCCTTTGTAGTAGAGGTGGATGCTTCCAACAGCAGAATTGGGGCAGTACTTTCACAACGCCAACCAGACTCTGGGAAGTTGCATCCATGTGCTTTCTTTTCACGCAAGCTCACAGCAGCTGAGATGAATTATGATGTGGGAAATCGGGAGCTTCTATCCATGAAGGCTGCTCTTGAGGAATGGAGACACTGGCTTGAAGGCTCCCGCCACCCTTTCCTAGTCCTAACAGACCACAGAAATCTGGAATACCTACATGAGGCCAAACGAATGAATCCTCGCCAAGCCAGGTGGGCCCTCTTCTTCACCAGGTTCAAATTCTCAGTCACATATCGACCAGGTTCCAAGAATGGGAAAGCAGATGCCCTGTCCAGAATCCACGAAACTCTCGAGCCTCCAACTCTCCCTGAACCCATTCTCCCTCGGTCTGTTCTCATAGCCCCAGTACAGTGGAGCATCGTAGAGGAGATTGAGCGGGCCCACACCACTGAAGCCCCTCCGCCAACCTGTCCTCCTTCTAAGTTATATATACCTACCTCCATGCGTCAACGAGTTATGCAGTGGACCCATGAAAGCCCAAGCTCAGGTCACCTTGGCATTCAGCATACCACCCAACTCCTACGTCATAGGTTTTGGTGGCCATCACTTAAGGCCGACGTGGAAAAATGTCAAATCCTGTCCCACGTGTGCCCAATCTTGTACGAGCTGTCTACTTCCGGCTGGATTATTGGAACCGCTGCCTACTCCACGACGACCATGGTCTCACATTTCCACGGAATTTCTCACAGATCTACCCGAGTCTCAGGGGTTCACCACTGTAATGGTGGTTATTGATCGGTTCTCCAAGGCCTGTAAGCTTATTCCGATAAAAGGGTTACCGACAGCCATGGAAACCGCCCAAGCCTTGTTTCACAATTTGTTCCGTAATTATGGCCTTCCGGAAGACGTTGTCTCAGATAGGGGCCCACAGTTCACGTCACGGGTTTGGCAGGAATTCTGTAAACAGTTGGGGATCAACGTCAGTCTAAGTTCTGGATATCATACCCAATCTAATGGCCAAGCTGAACGCCTGAACCAAGAGTTGGGAAGATTCCTGAGGGCATACTGCAGTAGAGAACAACATCGCTGGAGTGAGTTCCTTCCCTGGGCAGAGTATGCTCAGAATTCTCTAACCCACTCTTCCACAGGCCTCACCCTGTTCCAGTGTGTCCTCGGCTACCAACCACCATTGTTTCCATGGTCAGGGGAACCCTCGGACATCCCTGCAGTAGATGATTGGTCCAGGCGGAGTCAGGAGGTTTGGGAGCGAGCCCATGTACGCCTTCAAAGGGCAGTCTGCAGGCAGGAGGTCCAAGCAAACTGCCATCGGCGCCCCCACCCTGCCTACCGGGTGGGCCAAAAGGTCTGGCTCTCCATGCGGCATCTAAAATTGCGTCTCCCTTGCCGTAAGTTCAGCCCAAAGTTTATCGGACCATTCCAGATCATTCGCCAGGTTAACCCAGTCTCTTATCAACCCCGCCTCCAGTGAACCACCTCCACCCCTAGACGTTGATGGTTCCCTCGCTTATCAGGTACATGCCATCCTTAACTCTCGTCATCTAGGAAGCCATCTTCAATACTTAGTGGACTGGGAGGGGTATGGCCCAGAGGAACGCTGCTGGGTAAACGCTTCAGATATTCTGGACCCGTCACTCATGGAGGAGTTTCATTGTGCCTTCCCCAACAGACCCACACCTCGCCCTCGGGGACGTCCACGTCATCGAACACCTGGAGGTGTTCCTAGAGGGGGGGGGTTCTGTAACATCACACCCAGATTCAGAACACCAGAGGGAGCCCTCACCCGAGTATTAGCACTCTCAAACTCACTTCCTGGTTTGCTTTAGCATTTAAGCAGCATGCTCCCTTTGTTCAATGTGAAGTATCGTTCCTTTGTGACATACTAAGCCTTGCCATTGTTCTGCTCTCTGATTATTTGCTGTGTATTTTTTTCGGGGTTTTTTTTCGGTTTTTTGTTTACGGTTTTGTGTTACGGTTTTGATTTTTTAGTGTTTGATTTCCGGCTTTTGAACTTGGCTTCGTCTAAACGGTTTATGATTCCTGCCAGTGTGAGTTTCAATAAAGATCTGCACATGGATTCGAATACTCCCGTCTCTGACAAACCATTACACTTACCCCACCAATCGCTTATTTGCCTCATGATTGTTTTGACTCGTTAGGAAACTTTTCTGAGAATGAACATACCTATAATACAACCCCTCCTTCCTTTAACATCTGTCTATCTTTTTATTTTAACTGATGACCCTGTGGATACCAATCACTTACTGAACTGCTTTGTTATGCATCTTATATTTTATTGTTGTCATATCTGCTGCCTGTTATGGATTTCTTCTCTCCTAGCACTATGCTCAATTCTCCTGCACACGCTAGACAACTTCCTATCTAGAGGAAATATACGCCAGCCATGTTGACAGATCTTTCTGACCTGCTTTTCTTTCTTGAATTTGCTAGAAACATGGACATTAGATGTGGTCATTATATATACTATTTTAAACTACTTCTTGTTATATGGTTAACTTTAACCATAGCTGATAACTGATAATTATATTGTTTAAGCACAGATAAGTAAGATTAGTAAGATTAATATATGTAAAAGATTTAAAATAAGTAAAGATTAAAATTAACTCTGGTTTATGGATTAAAATAGTCTTAGATTCGAATTTAGCTTAACAGTAAATTTAAGGATTAAACATTAACTTTTGATTTAATTATTAAATTTGATCATTGATTGGAATTAGATTTAAGATTAGATTCTTCTTTAAAATTTCAAAAAGTGTGTATTAGAGGTCAGCAAATTAGTCAGGTACAGCAACATTTAACGGGTTTAGCAGCTTCCTGTATGAACAGTGCAATTGTGAACAAAATTGTAAAGCAGTAATTAATGATTCTCTTGTAATGGTGCTTCCTCTCAGTACTCCATCAAAGAAAATTATTTTGTCAAATGTTCCTTCTTTTCACAAAAATGACACCATTGCAAAAGAGCTCTCCCGTTATGGCAAAATGGTTACTCCTGTAAGAAAGATACACATGGGCTGTAAAGCACCTGAATTAAGAAACTCAGATAGTTTCCTTTAGGAGTCTGGTGTACATGCTGCTGAACAATGGTGTGGAAGAGCTAGACTTAGCGATGAAATTTAGCATGGATGGCTTTGATTACACTGTTTTTGTGACTACAGACTCTGGCATGAAATGTTTTAACTGTGGTGAAACAGGACACCCTCAGGATGGAGGTACAGGAGTGTGAAATGCAGGTCCTCCAGATTAAGGGACTCCTTCTTTCCCTCAGCCATTAGACTTTTAAATAGGTAGCCAGAGGACATAGTCTGGTTTCATTTCTCTCATAGATCAGCTGAACTAAATTGCTCCTCTTCATAGTGCACATTTGTTAATATTACTTCTGTTATTATATCAAGTATCTTCATCTCACTGCAATTGTTCATGTTAATGCTACCTCTATTAATATCCACAGTTGCATTTAATTTGCACATTGTTAATGTTACTGCTGCTGCTATTACCATCTACACCTGCTATTGCTATTTACGGTTGTATTCAGGTTTTGCACATACTACAGTAATATTGTTTTGCACATAAGTAAATAATGTACACTTGAACATACATAGTCTATTTCTAATTCTGCTGTATAGTTTATTTTTTGATTATATTTTTTAATTTATATTATATTACAATATATTTTTAAATTATAGTTTTTTTGCACTCATCTAGCATTTACTGTGGACAGCAAAGAAAGAATTGTGTGGAGAGAATGGTGTTCTTAAACATTTTAAGCACTGTCATTGGTTCCTGCCACATAGTGCATACTGGCATTTTAATGCAGCACTTTTAGGTGATGTTAATATTAGAGAGAGTTTTATTTTCTTTTTGGATACTTTTAGGCTTCAGAAGGCAACTTTTACATCCGTGCAAGATTGGTGGGAAGTAGCAAAAGTGCACATTTAAATGTTTTGTCAACAGTATGCTCACAATGTGACTAAGGACATCACCAGATTACTTAGAGCTGTAGAAATTGAGGTAGTGGAACTCCAGGGTTAGGTGGAGTCCACAGGAAATCGAGGCAATATTGAGGCTCTCCAACAGGAAAAAATGTGTTGGATGAGGGGCAGTGGGAGCTGGTCCACTCATGCTTTAAAAGTGCAACAGAGATGGACGCTGCTTTCAAGTGCTTCTTTAGTCTTGAGAAAAAAAATATGGATAGAAAAGATTTATACATGCTTTGCAAAAAGATTCAGAGGAGCTTGTAACTGATCCTACTGAAATTTGCAAGAAGACAGTCTGCTTTTACTCAAAGCTGTACGGGAGCTGGGGGAAGACATTTAACAAAATCTTACCAAGCTAACTGAGGGGTCAGCAAGAGACCTTGACAGGTAGCTGACCCTTCAGGTTGCACTTAACAGCATGGAGAATGGGCAGTCACCAGGAATTGATGAGCTCTCAGTGGAGTTCTCTAAAGCTTTCTGGTAGGTGTTGGGGCAGGATTTTCTGGAAGTGCTGAGGCCAAGCTTAAATGATGGCCAGCTACCACTGAGTAGCCGTAGAGCAGTCCTAACCCTAATACCAAAGAAAGGCGATCTAATGGACCTGAGAAATTGGCGCCCCATCTTGCAACTCTGCATAGACTGTAAGGTGCTCTCAAAAGCATTAGCAACAAGACTAGGGAAGGTAATGGATCAAGTCATCCACTTTGACCAGACATACTGTGTGCCTGGCAGGTCAATCCACGACGATGTACATTTAATTTGTGACATTTTGGATGTCTCTAGGCTATTGGGTTTGAAGACTGGTCTTATTTTTATGGACCAGGGAAAGGCTTTTGACTGGGTTGAACACCAGTATTTGTTCCAGGTGCTAGAATGTTTTGGGTTCAACTCAGGTTTCATAGCCATGATCCAGGTGTTGTACTGTAACATTGAAAGGGTGCTGAAAGTTAACGGTGGTTTATTTGTACCTTTTAAAGTGTATAGGGCTATTACGCAGGGCTGCTGTCTGTCCGGCATTATGTACGCCCTAGCCATAGACCCATTACTATGCCAGATAAGAAGCAAGATTACTGGTCTGTCTATACCAAAGTGTAATACCCCATACTGTGTTTCAGCTTATGCCGATGATGTTGTTGTGATGGTGAGTGAACAGAGAGACAGTGATATTTTAACTGACATCATAAAAAATAAAGTTTAATGTGATATCTTCTGCAAAAGTAAACTGGAAAAAAGTGAAGCCATTTTAGTCAGGGATTGGAAAGGTGGGGAACCATGTCTCCCAGATAATTTAACATGGAAAACAGGTGGTTTTAAATATCTGGGAGTGTACCTATGCAAAGAAAAATTGGGAAGGTAAAAAAAAAATAAAAGGACATCTAAATAAATGGAAATGGCTTGTTTCAAAGATGTCATATAAGGGCAGAACTTTGGTTATAAATAATCTAGTTGCTTCAATGTTATGGCACAGACTGGCCTGTACTGACCCCCCTCCAAAACTACTAGCAGACCTGCAGGCCATGATGGCAGACTTTTTCTGGGACAAGCTGCACTGGTTACCACAAAGCATTCTATACCTACCCAAGGAAAAGAGCGGACAAGGACTTATCCACTTATCCAGCAGGACTGTGGCCTTTCGTCTTTGTTTAGTACAGAAGCTCCTCACTGGCCCAGAAAACCTCTCATGGAGAGCAGCTGCGAACGGAATACTACACACAGTGGGAGGATGGGGTCTGGACAGGTCACTGTTTTTAATGGACACTAAGCAACTAAGCCTGACTGGATTACCTGCTTTTTATCAAGGGATTTTTAGAGTTTTTAACCATACAGACACGCCCTGGCGCTGTGTCCTTGGGCTGAACGATGATGTAAAGCCAGAGTGGCGAACATTGCACAAACCACCGTTAACTAAAAGAACAGGTGACCTGCAGTGGAGAATACTGCATGGCATTGTCTCTGTAAATGCTTTTATCTGTATTTTAAACCCAGAGGTCACACATGAGTGTCCTTTTTGTTTACAGAGGGAGACAGTGTTTCATGCTTTTATGAACTGTTTCAGGCTTCATCCACTTTTTAGTGTTTTAGAAAGTGTTTTTGAGTGAGATTTTTACCCCACAAGTTTTTATCCTTGGTTTTAAATACACCAGAAAAGAAAGGTTCAAGTGTCAGCTGGTCAATTTTATCCTGGACCAGGTGAAACTGGCCATCTACACCAGCAGAAAGAACAAAGTGACACAGAACACACAACATGATGTTACTGTAATCTTTCAGAGACTGGTCAGAACAAGGGTCTTTGTTGATTTCTATAAAAGTATGAATGACCTTGAAAAGTTCCAGTTGATGTGGTGTTATGGGGGAGCTGTGTGTACTGTTTTAAATGATGAACTGCTGTTTACACCTGAGTTCAAATGAACAATTTTAACTTCCTGTCTATTTTAACTAGTTTTTTAACTAGTTTTCTGGTTTGCCATTTATTTATTTAACTCTTTATCTATCTATCTATCCATCCATCCATCCATCCATCCATCCCATGTGAATGTATAAAATGCTGCTCAAGTGAACAAATACTTAGATTAAATAAACAACCGTCAAAAGTCCCTCTCTCTAATTGTCTTTGCCTGTCTCTTTGTCTCTGTCTGTCTCTCTTTCATTTTGTCTATCTGTCTGTCTGTCTGTCTCTCCCTCTGGGGAGTAACTCGGTGATTCATATGTTCCTACCTTCCTGAAAGAAGAAGTGAAACGTTCTGTTATCACTCTCTCTCTCCTCCGTCACTGTCCTTTTCTCTGTCTGTTTGGTTTGTGATGTGCAGTTTTATCTTGTACCTGAGAGAACACCTTTCTTTAGGAGCGTTAGCGTTAGCAGTGTTGGCAGTTTTCTCAGGTGATGGAGAAACAGTGTCCTACTGGATTCTTCTTGGACACATTGCTGAAGGATTGCATCGCCCAGGACACTCAGAAACAGAAACCTGTGACTGGTGAGTACAGCCTGACCTTCATACAGTCGTTATCTCAATCATTTATAGAGCACATGAAATATAGCAGGGTGCAGTATGGTGAGGTTCAGCTCAAAACACTCAGAAAACTCGCTGTGATAATCAGATAAGCAAGAAAAATAGATGTGGAATTAATAATTACAGACAGGAAGAGAAAAAAAAACAGCAGTAATTTACATATACTCAGATAGACAGAGAGAGACAGAGACATAAATACAGACGACTAGCAAAAATGTAACAATTTCAGTTTCCATCAGAAATGAGTCAATTACACGAATGGAGTCAGACTGTGTGTAAATAATGTTTCTCAGTATAAATACACCTGTTCCTCTGAGAACATTTCTTCAAGAAAATGACTGAACACACAGCATCATGAAGACCAAGAAGTGATCAAAACAAGTCCTGGAAATGCACCAGACAGGGTTTGGTTCATTAAAAACCATTAACTTTAAGATTGAACCATTCACTAGAAGTCTGTGAGCAGTAAAGTGGGGATTAGTCAGAGACACAACAAAGAGGATAAGGGAACTTTGAGCATGATGCTACCACCACCATGCTGCACAGTGGGGTTATTTAAAACTGTTTAGTTCTCATCAGAACAGAGAAAGGTTTTCCTCTCTTCCACAAACAAACTCTCTTGGCCTCATGGATGATTGGTCACAGCAGGAAGACATTTATCCAGATAAATAAACATAACAGGCTGTCAGATGCTTCACTGATTCTGTAAATGAACATGCAAGCAACAACAAATGATAAATAATAATGTATTGAACTTGTTTAGTGATTTTAAAGAAATGAGTAAATGAATGAACTGATGAAAATGATGATGATGATGATGGCCTTCATTACGGCAGAGGCGGTTATGAGTACAGTTCCTCCGGTTCAGTGCTGGAACTTCACTGTGTGGATCAGTGTGTGTATCGTAGTTGTACTCAGCAGCTCAGTGCTGGTCCTGGTCCTCTGGGTCATCATCAACAGACGGCACAGTCAGGGTAAAGGTAGGACACACACACACACACACACACACACACACACACACACACACACACACACACACTGCAATGCATGTAAACATAAGACCAGGCCCTCCTGCAGTGTCTATTTTTAGTGATGTCAAAGTTGTGGTTGGTTAAAAAGAGGTCCTGACCCCAAGCACACACATTAAGACAAGTTTCTGTTCCTCTTTTAGGGAGGTCCTCAGGGATGCCCCCCCACACATAGACACACACAGACACACACAAAGAGAGAATGATGTATGAATTAAAGCATACATTTTGTGATCCCTCGTGTAATAATAATAATAATAAATAATAATAATAATAAAAGATGTTTAAAATGTGTGTAAAATGTGCATTTTCAATGTAGTGTGAAATTTTCATTGTGAGTACAAAACCTTAATTTAATGAATGAATTAAAAATACCTGTACAAATTAGTTCTCATAGATTGAAGTCATTACAAACTAGCCTACATTATAAATAGCTTACGTTAGCATTTTTTAAAATTTATTTATTCTTTTACAGCAGTTTTTGGGTGATTTAAGAAGTACATTTTCAGGTTTCATGCAGCATTCACCTGTTTCTTAACTGTTGCTTTTTTTTTTTTTTTAATAAAATCTGTAAAGGTCCAGTGTGAAATCAGTAAGAATCCCAGTTCAGACAGACCGCAGGGTTTCCAACATCAGGGTTTCTGTTTTATTACATTTTATAAGATTCTATTCATCTGAGTTTATATGTGCTGTGGAATCGATTGGAACTGATCAGTACAAATTAGTATAATTAGATAATAGAAGTGAAAAGGCAAAATTAAATGAATGATTTAAATACACAAAGGGACTAATGTAAATAATTGTTTCCTCTTGAAGAACATTTGCAATAAAACCAAGAGGAGATCATTTCAGTAAAAAATATCAATTAATTGTTCATTAATTATAATTTAAGTCAAAAATAAACAAGAGAATTTCCCAATGACAGTAATCAAGTGTTAAAACGGCTTCTGTAGTTACTCCAGGGTTTTAGCTTTCACAGGAAAGCCATTAAAGCTTCCGGCTGAAATCAACAAGCCTGCTATGGAGAGAATTCCCACTTCACTCTATCATTCTCTCATACAGTTGAAGACAAAATTATTAGCCCCCTATAAAATCTTATTATTTTTCAAATAATTCTTAACAGAGAGAAGATTTTTTCAACACAGCATTTTTAAATATAATAGTTTATTTAGGAATCTTGGAGTGTTTGTAATACAAAAAGAAACAAAATTATAACCAAGAATAAAAAAAGTCTACAGGTCAAAATTATTAGCCCTCTGATGTTAATGGTCAATAGTGTATCCCTTTTTTGGTCACGGCCTTTAGTCGTTTGTTGTAGTTCTCAACAAGTTTCCAGCATGTCTCCTGAGGAGAGCCCATTCCTCCTTAGCCAATCTCTCCGCCTCCTCCAGATTAATTGGTCTTCTGGCATGAACTCTGGACTTTAGTGTGCCCCACAGATTTTCTATTGGATTTAAGTCTGGGCTTTGTGCAGGCCAGTCAAGGACATTCACTTTGCTCATTTGTAGGTAGTTCTTCACCAGAAGTGAGGTATGCTTTGGGTCGTTATCATGCTGGAATGCAAAATGTCGACTCAGACCAAGTTTTGTTGCAGACTGTCTGAGGTTGTCTCTCAAAATCTTCTTGTAGTCCTCCTTTTTCATGGTTCCTTCAACCCTGTCAACCCTGATGAGATTCCCAGTTCCAAACGCACTGAAACATCCCCACAGCATTATACTCCCACCGCCATGTTTCACTGTGGGAACGGTGTTCTTTGGGTTGAACGCCTCTCCCTTCTTTCTCCAAACATAGGCAACATCTCTATGGCCAAAGAGCTCTAGTTGTGTCTCATCTGACCAAAGGACATGTTTCCAGTATGCATCATTTTTCCCCAGGTTGTCCTTAGCAATCTTCAATCTAGCTTGTAGGTGTCTCTTCTTCAGAAGTGGAGTCTTTCTTGGTCGGCAACCTTGCAGTCCATTTCTCTCTCACTAGTTTTCTTTCCAAAGTTTTTGAAATCTTTCACTTCCTGCCTCTGCCAGTCTTGTTCTCCACTGTGTGGGTCTCTTTAAACTTCCTGATAATACTTCTCACGGCAGTTCTTGACACGTGAAAACGCTTTGATAAACGTGTATATCTTTCTCCTCCTTTGTGAGCATGAACAATTCTTTTTCTCAAGTCTAAACTAATTTCTTTTGTCTTTGCCATGATGATGGTACATATTATTTGCTAGTTGTTTTGCAAGATACTAATCCTCAGCTTAAAGTGCAATTTAAAGGCTTGACTAGGTTAACTGGGTTAATTAGGCAAGTTAGGTTAATTAGGCAAGTAATTGGACAACAGTGGTTTGTTCTGTAGCCAGTCAAACAAATAATTCCTTAAGGGGGCTAATAATTTTGACATTAGCAGTTTTTTCAAAATAATTATTTTATTTTAGCCAAACTAAAAGAAATCAGACTTTCTCTAGAAGAAAAATATAATAGAAAATACTGTGAAAAAAATCCCTTGCTCTGTTAAACATCACTTGGGAAATATTTGAAAAAGAATTACAATTTCACAGGGGGGCTAATAATTTTGTCTTCAACTGTATAAGATTCTATTCATCTGAGTTTATATGTGCTGTGGAATCGATTGGAACTGATCAGTATAAATTAGTATAAGTTAATAGAAGTGAAAAGGCAATATTAAATGAATGATTTAAATACACAAAGGGACTAATGTAAATAATTATGTTTCTTCTTGAACATTTGCAATAAAACCAAGAGGAGATCATTTCAGTAAAAAATATCCATTAATTCTTCATTAATTATAATTTCAAACAAAAATAAACAAGAGAATTTCCCAATGACAGTAATCAACTGTTAAAACGGCTTCTATAGTTACTCCGGGGTTTTAGCTTTCACGGGAAAGCCATTAAAGCTTCTGGCTGAAATCAACAAGCCTGCTATGGAGAGAATTCCCACTTCACTCTTTCACATTCTCTCATATACAGTTCTCAGGGTAAAGGAGTACACTCCCTTTCAAAAGTAAACAATGTCTCATTGAACATATAACCTCCAAAATGTTGACAAGACTAAGTTTAATATAACATCTGTTTAACTTATAACATGAAAGTAAAGTTAATAATTTAACTTTTTCAGTTTTACTCAAATTAGGGTGATGCAAAAATGAGTACATCCCACTGAAAGTCTCTGGAGCAAAGCTAAATTTGACTACAAATGTCTAATTTAACAAGAATTCAATCACAGGTCAGTCTAATTATTCATTACACAGGTGTCCAGCAGACAGTGGACTATAAAAGGGTGTTATTTAAAGAAAACCCCTTCCCATTTCATGCTCTCAGCAATGGTATCACATGGAATAGAAATGTCACAAGACCTGAGAAAGACAATCGTTTCTTTACACAAGAAAGGCGAAGGCTACAAGATCAGCAAAGCTTGTAACCATCTCACAGAGACGTCCAGGTCTTCCACGGAAGTTAACACCTTGACAGGAGTGTCTTCTGATGAGATGGGTTGAAGAAAATCGGCATGCGAGTTCACTGCAGTTATCTAAAGAAGTAGAAAGCCAGACTGGGGTGAGTGTTTCCTGTGACACAGTACAGCGTACACTGCAGAGGAATGGCATGCATGGGTGAAAGAATCCTCTCCTAAAGCCCAGGCACAAAAAAGCCCAGCTAGAGTTTGCCAGGGCCCATGCTGAAAAAGATGAAGACTGCTGGGACTCTATACTCTGGAGTGATGAGACAAAGATAAATGTTTCTGGAACTGATGGCCTCAAAACTGTATGGAGTCACAAAGGTGAGGAACACAAAGAAAAATGCATGGTGCCTACAGTGAAACATGGTGGTGGCAGCGTCCTTATGTGGGGCTGCATGAGTGCTGCTGGTGTCGGGCAGCTGCATTTCATTGATCATGAATTCACAGATGTTCTGCTTTATACAGAAAGAGAAGATGCGACCATCGCCCCGTGCCCTTGGTTGTGCACTTTTCCAACATGACAATGATCCTAAACACACATCTAAGGCCACTGTTGGATTTCTGAAGAAGAACAGGGTGAAAGTGATTCAGTGGCCAAGTATGTCTCCTGATCTGAACCCAATCAAACACCTATGGGGAATTCTGAAGAGACAAGTTGAGCATCACTCTCCATCCAGCATCCAGTCTCTAAAAGAGGTCGTTCTTGAAGAATGGAAAAAAGATAGATGTTGCAAAATGTCACCAGTGTGTTCATTCCATGCCTAGAAGACTTGGTGCTGTCAATAAAAATCATGGAGGCCATACAAAGTAGTAGATGTAGTAGTTTTTGTTGTGGGGTGTACTCATTTTTGCATCACCCTAATTTGAGTAAAACTGAAAATTTTGTTCTCCAAGTTAAATTATTAACCTTACTCTCATGTTATAAGTTAAACAGATGTTATATTAAACTTAGTCTTGTCAACATTTTGGAAATTGTTTGTGTGTTGATTGAGATACTGTTTAAAATGGTACTTTTCATAGGGGGTGTACTCATTTACACTGAGCACTGTAGATGCTGCTGAATCATGCTGAACAGAAGAGTATAAATTAGTACAGTGGATATAAAATGTCTACACACCTCTGTTAAAATGACAGGTGTTTATAATGTGTCTGAAGATCCAGGTGAAGTTATCTGGAAGTGTCCTTCTAGTTCTGTCGAAACGTTTCGCTACTTATCCGAGCAGCTTCTCCAGACTGAGGGAAGTTGGCTGGATAGGCACATTACAGGAACAAGGGGAGGTGAGAATGGGGGGAGGTGTTAGGATGTAATGACCCCAGAGAACGACGATAAGGTAGACATCTTGGACAGAGAAGACAGATGATTTGAGAGAGGAGTGAAGGAGGACACCTATGTCCAGGTGGAAAATCCTTCTCATAACAGAGGTGAAGGTGTTGGGGACAAGCTGTCTCCTATTATTCATTCTGCTCTTTTATCACAGGTCCACCAAAAAAGCCACACCTAAGGACCCCATCTACTCTCACATTCTCAGATTGTTACCCCCAAATACTTCAATACACTCCCCCTTACTCTCCTTCTCTGGGTTGTCTAAATCCTACCAACAACTGAAACGGGTGGAATGACCTAAAGAGGGTCCGGGTGCAGAGGAGATCCCCTCACTATCTGATCCATCTGGGTCATTCCTGCAAAGAAGAGAAGAGTGGACAAAATGACTAAATCGAGATGCGATAAATTAGTATCCTCTCACCCTAAAACACTGAGCGCTGTATTACAGGCAAAGAGAGACTAGTTAAGACACGTGTGCTCTTAGTGACCAGGCAGTTAAATTTTTCCCCAAAACCCTTTGGTTTCTTTTGAGCTCATTTTGTTGTAAATTTTTTTTTTTTATATATTTCTATTATATTTTTATATTTATAAAAAAGTGTGATTTTAACAGTGGTGTGTAGACTTTTTATATCCACTGCATAAAAGAAGCAAAAACCAATGCTATGTCTGTGATTTAAATGAACTTTATTTAATAAATTAATCCAGTAGATGTGAAGGGAGAAGAACTTTTGCAATAAAACAGAGAGAAGATATTTTCAATGAAAAATATTTCCATCTTCTATTAATCATAATATAATCCAGAGAATTTCCCATCATCAAATTTCCCATTTATCAAACTTTAGGTTTCAGGCTCCAGGGTGAGATCAATAACCACATTACTGACAGACTTCACACTGTTACTGTTCCTGAAAAGGAAGTTTCTATTTCATCTGAGTTTTATTGCGTTTCCCTTCTCTGCTGCTGAATCAAGTGGAACATAAACAAACTGTATCTTGTCAGCAAGCTGCTGGATATGAAGGAACAACAACAATATTAATAATAATAATAATAATAATAACAATAACAAAGTTCTAAGATATTTTGTATTTATGTGCAGGAAAGAGAAACTCGACATGTCCCAATTCTCATCACGACGTTAACACAAACTCATATGGCAAGGAAGATTCCTGTCCACCCATGAACAGCAGGAAACAGGAAGTGTCTGACTGTGAAATGGGCTGGGGGCAGAGTTTCTGTAAAGCAAGGGCGGAGCCTGCAGTCCCATTACCAGCTACAGAGTTGGGAGACTCTGCCCTCGTCACCACAAAAACTGTACAGCTGTTCGATCATTAACATTGTGACGCTTCATAAAACCTCTAACAGGAATGATCTGAAAGAAAATTCACACAAACATCTCCAAAAAATACTTACCCATAATCCCTGTGCATGAAAAAGTGCTATTTATGATTAGAGATTTTAATCAGAGAAATTGGTGACCATAAATGTCCAGAATGAAGATAAGTTTAACCCAACAGGATTTATTTTGTTAGAACTGCACAAGGTTCTAATTGAGTTTAAATCCCAGAACCACCAAACTACCACTGCTGGGTCCTTGAGCATGGCCTTTAACCATCAGCTGCTCTGATGTATAAAAGAGATAAATGCCATTTGCTCTGGATAATGAAATCTCCCAAATGTTGTAAAATGTAAATGTTTTGCTTTTATCTTCTGTACTTTATGTAATGATGCTTATGTTATCATGTTAATCTGCATGTGCTATGATTTAAGAGTTTTCAGGATAATCATGCCTGGACTGGCTTTAACTTTATTCTTAACCCTTTAATGTCCAAAGCAATGGAAAAATTCTTACTTTGCAGTATTTATTTAATTCGGTCAATAATAACAATATATAACTGTTTTTTTTAAGACCCCATAATTATTTAAACATAGGCCTCTATCAAACGGCTGCCTAGTCGGCTTGGGTTAGGTTAAAAAAATTGTTACTGAAATATAGTGACTCTACCAAACAGTCACACAGGACATTAAAGGGTTAAAGGCAAAATGTGATATAAATGTGATCAAAATTCTTTACAGCAGTGTCAGAGATGAAAAGGTTAACTTTAAATTAAAGATATGCAAAATCTGTGAAAGGAAAGGACCTCAGAATAGTGGAGTCCTACCTGAACCAGATCTCCCACAGTTCTTCAGGATCTGCTTACCTTGGTCTCAGCAGCACTGCAGACATTCTACTGAATCCATTTTATCAGCTTGTCACAAAACAGAGGTGAAGACAGACACAAGTATATACAAGAAATAAACTGATTCAAGATAAAGAAAGAGTGAAACACAGGAAGTTAAATAAGGTGACTAATGAACCAATACATAACAGTTGAGCTTGATCCTGGGAGGGGAGATAAAAACCAACAAAAGAAGTTTAAAAGGTGTGCAGAGGTGCCCTCTGGAGGTCTGGGGAGGAATTGGTCTATAGTGACTGTTACAGGGAGGTGGTTGTAGCCTGAGAATTAAATGAATTAGAGATTATTTATCAATCCCATTCAGGTTAAAGTGGAAAAATGGGACTAATAAATGGGTGCATCAGGAGAGTAGACAAATATTTCCAGAAGCTGTACAGAAGCACACTTCTCAGGATCTGATTTACGTTATAGTTGGTTTAATGTTGATTTTGACAACTAGAATTTTAGAATAAAACAATTAGAAAAAACAATGAGTGTGTTGCTTCTACAACAATCTAAAAAACACTAAATTAGGAACAGTTAACTAACATGCTAAACCTGTTTGCTCGACTGCTGCTTTGAGATGGTGGAATGAACAGCAGAGTCACTGACCGTCTTCAAACGATGAGTGAAGACCTACATCTTCCTGAAAAACACTTAAACTTGTGCTCATTTTCCTTAGTCTACGACTGAGTGACCCAGTGTTGATCAACTGATAGAGGCTTCAGAATAGTTTTGTACGTTGCTCTGGATAAGGACATTCCAAGCTTTCCATAGCATTCCAAGTTTATTGACATATAGAGCAGAATTCTTCTTCTTCAGAGCCTTCTAAACTACCTGTAAATGTCTTCTGGTGGCTTGATAAAGTTTCCTTTTCAATAGTCATTTTCTGGCTTGTGTTAAAAATCAGGAAAGTCCTGCTGTGTTTACACACAACACTACTGTTTGTCCTGGAATATACATCACAGGGAGAGAGTTCTGTGTCTCAGCGGTCTGGATTGGCTGATAATGCATGAGTGTAGTGCATGCTGGGTAAAGTAGCATTTGACTTAAAACAAAATTACAGAAAATCATTCATTCTACACAGTCAATAAGTGATACTTATGAAATAATTATATGAAATAATTATATATAATATAAATTTTGTGTAGATTAAATATGATACATAGTCAAATTTCCAACAACAAATAATCAAATATCATCAAACATTTATCTGTAAAAGTTGACTTATACATTTAGGCTATGAATCTTTTTCATGATTTACTTTTATAATATTGGAACTAATGTTATAAATGGAAGAGACCAAAACATCTGTAAGCCTGATTAAAAAGTCTGTATACGCATTTTATGATTTTAAAGGACATTAAAAGGATTATTTTAAAATGCTGTACTTGGAAGTTTTTCTAAATTTGATATATAAAATGTTTAATATACATTAAATGAACATTAACACACCTGCCTGCTGCAGACATCTCACATCACTTAAAAACAAAGCAGGCCAAAAAAAAAACCATTCCATTCTGATTCCTGCTAATCACGTGAAACCAACATAACTTCAGATCCTGTAAATCATGTGATCAGCTTTTCCATCTCATTTAAATATATAACAAGTTTCTGTAAATGTTTGAACAGTCACTAATTCCTTCTGGCCTGTAAAGTACGTACCCAAACTGGTTGGGGCAGTGTACGCTCCCCACTGAAAGTACCAGATCAGCAAGAACAGTTTCTTTGGTTCTGCTATACAGAACAATAGCTATGAGATCAGAATGTCAGCTTTCATTTCTTGATATTTATTCATCTGTGAAACATGGTGGTGGTGTCATGGTCTGGGCTTGCATTGCTGTTTCTGGAACATTCTCACTGATCTTCACTGGTGATGGAGCTCAGGATGGTAGCCGAATGAATTCAGAAGTTTACCAAAACACATCCAAAACACAGTGACACTAAACAGAGGACTCCATCAGGGGGAAAGGGGAAGGTTTCAGACTGAACCAACTGAGCAGCATCTCACCTCCTGGAAATGTGGTCATCTCAACAACTGAAAAGGATGTGGAAAAAGCATGAAAAAGCTTCACATAAGAAGAATGCAGCAGTTTGTTGTCACTGAATCTCAGGATTGAAGTGATTGTTGCAAGTGTAAGATATGCAACCAAATATTATGTGATATTTATTTTAATTTTCTATAAGAAATATCTGTCCTTATACACATCTAAATTTACGTTTCATGTTCTAAGTGCTTAACACAGATTTAAATATCAGGAAATAAAAGCTGAAATTCTAGTACTCAGTTTCTCCTTTATCTCTGTCATCTCTCTTCCATTTCTCCTTCTTTCATTTCAAACATGTAACCAAACCTGATGGTGCAGTGACTCCAGGGCAGGGCTGATGTTTCTTAGATGTAATCAGATTCATTTTGTCAGGTGATAATTAAATTCTTATGAGCAACAATAGAATGATGGATGTTATCTCAACACATCTCGCTTAGTGCACAGGGGCATTGTCTGCTGGAACAGGTTTGGTCTCTACAAGTGAAGGGAAACTGCAATGCTACACACAGAGATGTTCTGTACAACTGTGTACTCTGTAGCACTTTGTGGGAACAGCTTGGAGAAGTACATATGGGTGCGATACAAACCACACAGATTGTCTATGACTTTCTTCTCTATTAGTCTGAAGTTCTGTTTTAATCTGAAGATGCTTTTACAAAATCAGTAAAATAAAACACTACAAATAATGAAAAGAACATGCAGAAAGTAATTTATTTAACATGTACAACCTTGTTGGGTCAAAGAAACTAAATGAAAACCATCCATCCATCCATCCACCCATCTATTGTCTATACCCGCTTATTCCTAATTAGGGTCACGGGGGTCTGCTGGAGCCTATCCCAGTGCACATAGGGCAAAAGGCAGGGGTACACCCTGGACAGGTCACCAGTCCTAAATGAAAACCAAAACCAAAAATAATGAACAGGAAACAAATGGTGTGCAAAACCTGATATTCAGATGCAGTTTATACAAGTATCAGTAAACAATTAAAATCTTGGTAAGATTTGAGAGACAGTAGTTATCACATGGACTCCTCCCCATTCAGCTGACTGTGATGAGTGATAAGTATATTTCTCACATCAAACTGGAACAGTAAATGTTTTAGCTTTATCAAATATTCTATATATGTGTATTTATTGAGCTAAAGTATAAATACACAGTAAGTAAAATAAGTAAAAAGTAATTTATACAGTATTTATTTAAAGGTACTAAATGTTATTTTATTTTTTTCAGATGCTATACACAGCCAGGGGCGTCACTAGGGCTATTCATTTGGAGCTCGAGCCCCGGATGTTTTTAAGCTAGCCCCGAATGTTTTATCCCGCATTTTTCCACTGGAGTGTAGAGGAATTAATGAAATGTTGACTGGTTTATTTGAGCACTGTTGCCGTTTACTGTACACGATTTTGACTGACATCTCTCTCCACACACACACACACACACACACACACACACCAAAATGGAGAATAGAGAGTGTGTGCTGGAATATTCTCTAGAACTGGAACTAGACTAAAACACCTTACAAACCTTGAGCGGGACAGCAATAAGAAAAGGTTAGAAAACACAACAATCTTATTATTCAGATAAAAGTCTAACTTCTAATATTTAATGTTAACACAGTTGATAAAAGTCGCTAACAAATGTATGTTCTGTCAAAAAGGAGGCCCACTGTCCCTGATTCTGAAAACCCCTGACATATAGGACCCTTTAGAATATTATTCCATACCCAAGAGCTACAAAAGCCTTAAATTAAATCATCCTAAAGATAGATCTAAATAAAATCTAAACTGTTAAAGCACTAAGACATTACAGTCTGAACATCATGACTCTATTATTCTACTAATGCAGTATTTAAGTTAAAATACAGACATGATTTAGGTGAACAATGGACCAGAACAGACTCCATCATTCAGCTGTTCTGTCTGTTGATAAAGGAATTCTCAGCACTAGAAATACTAGTATGGTGATTGACCATCAAGTCTCAGAGATACTCTCTGATGATTCCACCCTCATAGAAATAGGATAGAAAAGTCACCAAGAGCATGAAGCAGACCAGATACAAGCAGCAAGACAGATGAAGGAATGAGAGAGGAGAGAACAAGAAGAGAAGAGAAGAGAAGAGAAGAGAAGAGAAGAGAAGAGAAGAGAAGAGAAGAGAAGAGAAGAGAAGAGAAGCTGTAAAAATAAATAAAGAAACACAGAATAATACATACAGTAGTGGCAGTATAAATGAGGAATGAAATAAGAGGTGCAGTATAACATAGATTATTGTAAAAATAATAATAATAATAATAATAATAATAATAATAATAATAATAATAATAATAATAGTAATAATAAAGGATCTGCACGGCACAGCTCCATACCCAAGCTGTAAAAGAGATAATATTGCATGGCATACCTGTGAGAGAGTAGCGTTTTTAGTAGCAGGACTCTGAAATGATGGGAGGAGTCAGAAAAAAGATTAAATTTTCTAAAGTTGCATACTGTTTGTGTTCATTTGTGTTTATTGTTAAACAATATTACATAAAAATGCTCTTACAAAACCTGTTATTCTTGCTTACCCCCTCTCTCTAATGCCCCTGATGTTTCGGACTCAGCCCCTGATGTTTTCAAATCCTAGATACGCCCCTATACACAGCCATGACAATCACTCTGGTAAGTACTGATAGTTGAGAGGAATTTCCAGGTAAGACTGAACAGAATATGCTAAAGCCTTTTTAAATCTTTACGTTTATTGCCATGTGATTTCACAAACATCCCATAAGAGTTTGTTCCTGCTCCAGTTAGCAGTTAGCTATCTCACTTCTCCCTTTTTCCTTAGCATATCAGTTAACTCCAGTGCAAGAGGCTGATTTTTTGAGTAAGAAGTGTTATTAGTGTACTCTACTGTCACCAGATTAAAGATAAACTAAAATCATATTTATTTACATCTAAGTCATTTACAAAGGGGTGTATTATATGTTGTGTCCTGAAGTTGAACACAGCATTACAGAGAGTAGCAGCAATGATGAATTTCTGTAGTCCAACCCTGAAGTGATTAAAACACTGGTTCCCTCAACAGAAAGCCAGAAGAATTGGGGGTTATTACTACATTTTATGTTATAGAATAAAACATGGCAATATCGCAATAATGGAGCAAAATGCTAAAATGCTAAAATGCTAAAACCTCATTTCTGGGTTTTCAGACTCTGGGTTGGTGTGAGAAGGTGAAGAAGGGATAATAAAGTTACAATAAATGAAATGCTAATGGAAATGATTATTTACTTTCTTAAAATATATAATCTGCTTACATTCACTTCAACTATACAGTGCTTTTATCACTTGAAGTTGTCACAAAGCAACTTTACAGAAGTCTGTATGTAGCTCTAGGCTCCTAATTAGCAGGTGCAAATTACAGTGCAAAAAATTAAATAAATAAATAAATAAATAAATAAATAAATAAATAAATAAATAAATAAATAAATAAATAAATAAATAAAAATCTCTGAGATGATATGAGTAAGATATTTAATTTAAAAATATTTCAGTGGTGAAACTGATACACCTACCTCCGCCCAGCTTAGTTGGGTTCACACTGTGTTGACATTGTCTTCTGTGTTGGATGAATTATTTATTTTTTCTTCGGTAATTAAATATACATAATAATTAAGCAAAAAAAAAGCTAATATCAGATTCCTGATTCTGACATGATCACCAGCCTTTGACACACCCTCTGAATCATCTGCTGAAAGAACAACCGCAATTACTCAAGGAGTCACATTCAAAGCTAGAGTTAAAATGTAGTAAAAATATCATATTTTCTAAATATTATATTTTCACAGAGGAAAGTTTGCAGCCTGCTTTGATTTAAAGTTTTTCTCTTTTTATTAGACACATTTTTTCAAACTGTTCTCAGAACAGTTAACACAGCAATCTAAACTCTTCTAATTTAGATAAATAGGATATTCTCATTCATTTCACACAAATTATATAAATATAAAAAGTAATTCATACAATAACAACATACAAAACTCTCCAGACTACATGCAGTGTTTTAAAAGGCTTTGACACAGCCATTTAACAAATATTCAGAGGCTGAAGGAAGTAGTGACAGCAGGTTACCATTTAAAATGTAGATATATGGCCAGTTGGCATGCTTAAGGGACCGTGTCCTCAGCTACTTTGCTCAGAGAAGAGTAGGGCTATGAAGCACCAGCTAGTAATACTTTAGAGTGTAAACAGGCAGAATTCAGATGAACAGTCTACTGTAGATGATGTTTTGTTCAAATTACTACAGCCTGACCAGCAGAACAAGTCAAATGTTTTGTTTAAAAACACATTTGGCAACAATACAAGGAAGTAAATAGGGGGACATACCTAAGAACCTGTTTAGAACATTGCTTATGGATTCCTTAGATTATCAGTAATAGTCCACCCACTTTCATTTATGAAAGAACATAAATGATGCTGAACACAAGGAAGCTGCTGCAGAGGGTACTAGTAGAGTAGGAGTCGCATCAATACTCACAGGTACCCCTGAGCTGAAGGCTGAGAAACCCAGAGAGAGAGAGAGAGAGAGAGAGAGAGAGAGAGAGAGAGAAGAAGGCTCAGCACTGACTTCTTCAGCAAGGAGGTAACGTAACAGATTTTATTTTATTATTTTTTTTACTAAGGACACTGTTTGTAAAACAGCTTATTTTGAAGAGAAATTGATAGTTTAATTGTTTTTAATAACATTACATTTTTATGTGGAAATGTGCCTTAATCCAAAAAGAATCTCATTTTGTAATTTTAATTTGTAAGTTTATTTGCTGTTTTTGATACAGGCGGTCACAATGAGGTGCCTAATTTTACTATGCGTGTTGATGATACACGGTAAGATTCTGATTACATATCATCATTTATCATGAGAAAACAAACCACACCTGATTATGAAAAGTTGTGTATGAAAAATCAGTTGATTAGAATCTGGATTTGGCAGTAGAAGTTTAAGGCTAAATTTGTGCCACAGTCCAAGTATACATGTAGTCACTACAAAACTTAGGGTCCAAGTACTAAACGAATAAATTTCAGAATTCAGAAAAGAAACTGGAAATTAAAACTTTAAAACAGTAAAATTTAATCAGCCACATGCCAGTGTATTGTACAGTAGACACATGAATTGTCTAAATTTAAACCACAGATAAGCTAAAACTAAACAAATAAACACCACCTCAGCCACCAATAGCAATAACACCACATTGTTAATTTAAACTGTATGAAGTCCCTTTACATATAATTAATGTAAACTTTGTGTTTGTTCCTTGCAGTGGGTGTACCTAGTAGTCAAACAACAGGTAAATAAATTTCAATTCCAATTTTATCTGTTGACAAATGACAATACATTTATGAAAGTAAGAAATATGAACTGATAAATTAATTAACAATGTTTCTAAACCTTATGCAGTGGAACAAACGACCCCGGAAACAACACGTAAGTAAAAGTCAGTTTAGATTTTATATGCTAAGCATTGAAAATATAGTTTTTTATAATAATAATATTTATAAAAATGAGTACTCATATTTATTTATTGATTTTTTGGGTTTTAGTAATCTATAAAGAGATTCATTTCTTTATTAATTGATTGACATAACTTGTAAACATGCCTTTAAAACTCTTTAAACTATAAAGAATGCCCATTTTTAAGCCTGTTATTAATTGCATTTTAGTGCTAAAATACATTAGGTGGAGTCCAGTGGAGTAAGTGTACAAGTGTGGCAGTGAGGAGGTATTACACTGAGGGAGTGGTAGATTGAGGGATTATTACAAAGAGCTAATTTATTTTTTACAAAGAGATATTTTATGTTTTATTTTATTAATTTGAAACCACAAATACCCCATAACTGAGTGTTCCCTTATCTAGCAATATTTTCATAGCCAAATACCATTTCAACTACCAACACAAACACAGCTAATAATAACAAACAAATATGCAGAGAGTACAATATATTATTAATAAAACGTAAGGAGACACTATTTTCTACTGTAAACCTCATTCAGTGACATTATAATTATGCTAGCATTATTAATCATTGTGTGTTTTTTAACTGTATAAAATCCCTTTACATATAATTAATGTAAACTGCATGTGTTTTATTTCTTGCAGTGGGCGTAACTAGTAGCCACACAACAGGTAAATAAATTTAAATTCCATTTGTATGTGTTATCAAATGACTATACATTTCTCAAAAGGAAAGAAATTAAATTAATTATGGTTGTTTAATTTGAGTATTTGGTTGTTTGGCTGATAAGTTGATTGTTAAAATAAAACTTTGGCTCACAGCACATATTGGTATCCTTATTATAATGAACCATCTCAGGCAGAAGATGCAGAATTCATTTATTTAGCAACTCACAAAGCATGTAATCCAAAAGCGTTTGCAAAAATGTGGTTGGTAAATAGGCCAGAGTTCATAAACCATTAGAACTAGCAATATGGCAAATGATCCAAAACAGTAAGTAGAAAACATGGTCAGTAAACAGGCAGAGTTCATAAACCAGAAAAGCAAGAAACTTGGCAAACAATACAAAACCCAATCCAAATATCAAGAAAAAGCAGCAAAACATAACAAGGTCATGCACAGAGAAAATCACACAGAAAACAATAAATGTTATTTTTATTATTATTGTGCAGAGCACTGTCAATACTCTGCACCAACGTTCAGCATGGATGCAGCATAAATGTCCGGAACTTGGAACTTGCCCAGAGGCTGTTCAATATTCCGGAGATGATTCCCTCCAGTGGGGTTGTGGGTGAACAGAGGAGGTGTTGTTACAGTAACCCCCTCCCAGGAACACCTCCAGGTGTCCTTCTTCTGGGTTGTCCCCTAGGTCTTGGTGAAGGGCGATCCGGGTGTGCCCATTGGAATTCAAAGAGAAAGAAGGGGTCTGAGCTGCCATTAGCCAGAACCCCTGATTTTTCTTCAGGGCCAAATCTCTCCCAGTTTACCAGGTACTGAAGATGGCCTCTTCTGCGGGAGTCAAGAATGTTGTGGACTAGACTGGTTGGGGACTCTTTAATTTCGAGCAGTGATTGGAGGCTGTTGTCTGTGGTATCAGTGGCAGAGAAGGTGTGGGGTAGCTTCAGAAGTGAGGCATGAAATGACAGGGAGATTCGGTAACATAGTAGGTGGTGTTTTTGATAGGAGAGCAGATTCATTTATCTTAGAATTTTGAAAAGGTCAGATGTACCTGGAGCTTAATTTCTGGCATGGTAATTTTAGCATAAGGTTTATTTGATGATAGCCACACCATCTGATCAAGATGATAAGGTGGGTGGTATGGTCTCTGGCAGTCAGCCTACAGACGTTGGTGCCAAATGGCTCTTTGCAGATGTATGTGGGTGATCTTCCATACATCTCTGCTCCTTTGACACCAGTCATTCATGGTTGGCAGATGGATCACTGGACAAGCTGTGACTTTCAGAGGAGTGGTACATAGTACGGTGGGATGATGTAGGTCTTCTACAAGCTGGTGGTGTATCAGGTTGATAGCTGATCCAGAGTCAACAATAGCTGAAACATGACGCACCCCATTAGCATAATGTAGTTGCACTATTAATAACATGCTGTAAGGACATGAGTTCAGGCCTACCTTGGCGGTGCATGTTCCTTGTTTTTTGATTCAGGTGGAGCAGCAGTGTCCAAGCTGACCAGAGTAGAAACAGAGTTGCAGACACTGGTGTTCTTCTGGGGACACCCTGGTCTTGCCAAGCTGCATGGGTAGAGGGCCTCCTGAGGGGGTGGAGAGGAGGCTGTTTCTATAATTGGAAGATGGACGATTCTGGTGAAATCTACTGCCATGTGTGACCAGGGTCATTGAGGTATGGGTATGGGTTCCAGGAGCCCCGTATGAAGCTGGTGTCCTCTACATCCAGGGAAAATGATGACCACCAAAACTTGTTCCGGATCAGGGTCATGGTTCGGTGAATGCTAGGATGGCCCATTGTAAGACTTGGGATGAAGCATTGTGGGTACATAGTGCTTGGACGGAGGAAATTCTGGGGGTGGAGGGTCGGTTTGAAGGGCTGACATATCCCAGAAAGGTGATCGTGTCCTTGTGAAACTCACATTTCTCAGCCTTAATGTAGAGTTGATGGTGTAACAGCCGAGTGAGTATGATACAGACATGATGAACATGATTGTCATAGGTGGCCGAGTAGATGAGAATGTCATCAATTTAAGTGATTACATATTTGTTAATCAAGTCTTTGAATATGTCATTGACAAATGCTTGAAAAACAGCAGGAGCATTAGTGAGCCCATGTGTCATAAACTGATATTCACAGTGCCCCCTCATGGTATGGAAGGCTGTCTTCCATTCATCCCCCTCCTTGATATGTACCAGGTTATAAGCACTGCATAATTCCAGTTTAGAGAAGATAAAGTTGTTCCAGTGCTGCTGGGACTAAAGGTACAGAATAGGGAAAACACACCGTGAGCACATTCAGACCCAGATAATCGATGCAGGGTCAGAGACCTCCATCCTTCTTTTCAACAAAGAAGAACCCCGCGGCTGCAGGAGAGGTTGTGGATTGGATGTATCCCATAGCTATGGCTTCCTCAATATATTCCTCCATGGCCTTACTCTCTGGAAGAAAGGGGGGGTAAATCCTGCTTTTGGGTGGCATGGTGTTGGGTAGCAGATCTATGCTGCAGTCCCAGGGATGCTGGTGGTGGGGGGGGCTTTATTGTAATTTCAACCACATATAGCTGATGCAGTACATAGTGAAATGAAACAATGTTTCTCAAGGACTCTATTGCTACATAAACAATATGCAACAAATAATTACAAACAGAACAACAATACAGAGCTAGGGCAGACATCCTAGCTACATAAAGTTCCACATGTGCAAACAGTGCAAAGACAAGACAGTGCAGAAACAACACAAGACAGGACACATAGCACCAAAAAGAACTTGTGCAATGAAATAAAAAGAAATTTGATGTGCAAACCTGAGCAACTGTAAAAAAAAAACAGGTATCTAATAACATATATGTTTGTTACATACATATAGCAGCATGACAATATGTTTTTGTGCAAAAATGCAGTAGCATCAGTGGAAGTAGTGCAAATAAAATGTTAACTTTATAGCAGTGATTGAAACATTATAACAGCTGTTGAGGTAGTGCAAATAAGTAATAAACATTATACTGTGAGTTTGTTCACACAGATGAGAATGTGTGTGTGTGTGTGTGTGTGTGTGTGAGAGAGAGAGAGAGAGAGAGAGACAGAAAGAGAGAGAGAGAGAGAGAGAGAGAGAGACACACAGTTAGTATAGTTTCAGTTCTGGATGTTGATTGTTTAAGGAAAGAAACAGTCTTGTTGTGAGGGCCCGAATGCTTTGTTACCTCTTTCCCGATGGCAGGAGGATGAAGAGTATATGTGAGGGGTGTCTGGGGTGTGTATGTCCATAAGAGGGGAGAGATACTCCTATGATCTTTTCAGCTGTCCTCACTATCCACTGCAGGGTCCTGCTATCCGAGATGGCACAATTCCTAAACCAGGAAGTGATGCAGATGCTCAAGAAGTGATGCAGCTGCTCAGGACGCTCTTGATGGTCAGGATGGGGGGGGGGTATGGCAGCTGGAGGGTTGTGGTGATGGCATCATCTGTGGAGTGGTTAGGACAATACGCAAACTGCAAGGCATCCAGTGAGGGTGGTAGCTTGGTCATTGTCTTGAGGCATGTATGAACAATAGTGCTGCTCAGGGAAATGTTGAAGATGTTAGAGATGATATCTGCTAGCTGTTCTGCACATTCCCTGAGCACTCTGCCAGAAATGTTATCTGGTCCAGCAGACTTCCGGTGGTTAACTCTGCAGAGTTCTCTTCATGTCAGCCATTGAAAGACATGGCACAGGGTCATAAGGAGGAGGGATGGTCTTCCTCACCACTATGTTGTTCTGTGCCTCGAACCGAGAGTAGAACTCATTCAGCGCATCTGGGAGGGAGGTGTCAATATCAAAGGCAGGTGATGTGGTCTTGCAGTTTGTGATCACCTGAATGCCCTACCACACGCGCCGGGAGTCTCCACTGTCCTGAAAGTGACCATAGATTCTCTGGGCGTGTCGCGCTTCGCCTCTCTGATCGCTCAGGACAGTTTGGCCCTTGCTGTTTCTAAGGCCATCTTGTCTCCTGCTCTGAAGACGGAGTCTCTAGACTTTAGCGCCGCATGCACTTTTGCAGTCATCCACAGCTTCTGGTTGGAGTGTGTAGTGATGGGCTTGGAGATCAGGTCACCGATGCACTTGCTGATGTAGCTGGTCACTGATGTCGTGTACTCCTCCAAGTTTACAAAGTAACCATTGGTTGCAGCCTCCCTGAATATATTCCAGTCAGTACACTCAAAACAGTCCTTAAGAGCAGAGGTGGCTCCTGCTGGCCAGGTTTTAAACTGTTACAGAACAGGTTTAGAGTGTCTGATGAGTATGCTGAAATTAGCATAACAGAGATGTGGTCTGAGTAGCTGAGGTGGGGATGGGCTCTGCATGGTACGTGCCAGAAATATTTGTGTCAACAGGACCCAGCATGTCCACCCCTTTTGTCGCAAAGTCCACATGCTGTTGGAATTTAGGGAGCACTGTTTTGAGATTTGCATGATTGAAATCTCAATAATAAACAGTCCATCAATTCTGCAAATTGCTAATAGCCCCATAGAGTTCACATAGAGCCTCCTTAGGGGGAATGTACACTAAGAAAATGAAAGAAGTGGTGAATTCACGTGGTAAATAAAATGGCCTGCATCTAACAGTCACAAACTCCACTAGTGATGAACAGTAACTAGAAACAAGCACAGAGTTCTTGCACCATTCGGTGTTGATGTAAACACATATGCCAGCACCGCAAGTCTTACCACACAGAGCTGCGTTTCTGTCGACATGAAACAAGGTGAGCCCGGCTAGCTAAATGGCAGCATCTGGAACTCTGTCGCTGAGCCATGTCTCCATGAAAACAAAAATGCCACAGTCTCTGAATTCTAGCTGTGTGGTTTGCTGGAGTTGGATGTTGTCCAGTTTAATGTCTAGTGAGCAGAGTCTACTGGACAAAATAATGGACGGCAGAGACAGCTGGCTAGGGTTTGTTTTTAGCCTAGAATGGACACCCACCCGTTTTCTGCGCTTCTGCTTTCTTGAGCACCACTTGCAATGACCTCTCTCCTGGCCACCAGCATCAGACAACACCAAGGACTGAAGTCCTGGTCTCTGCAGCAAGCCGAGGTTGTAGTTTTGAGTTGCAAGTTTTCCAAATACATCATCATGCAGGTTGGTAATTGCATGATTACTGTACTGTAGTAGCGTCTGATGGTCGTATGAATGAACACCACTGTCTTTGAGATTTGGGATAAAACAAACAAATAGCACCATTTCGGATCTGGAGTGGCCACCGCGTGCTACTGCCATGCCACCATCTTGGATCCAAAGACGCAGAAGATACAATCAAGTTGACGGCCGCTCTGGACCTCTTGGAGGTCCTCGTACTCCCATGGGATGTTCAAGGTTCCTGAACTCACTGGGCTTTCTATGGAGATGGCGAGGCAAAGGCATGAGACAAGGTTCTTAAAACACTGGTTCAAGCTGTAGGGGACCAGTGGACCACGCTCCTTCTCTCCAGGATATATGTAAGTTGTGGAGCTGCAACCAGGGGAAGCCAAGGATGATGGGGTTAGAAGGAGAGTAAATGACATGTTATGAAACCTTTCCCTATGGGTCGGTTATCCTCCAATGGAAAGACCTATATACACATATAATTAATGTAAACTTTATGTGTTTTGTTTCTTGCAGTGGGCGTAACTAGTAGCCACAGAACAGGTAAATAAATTTTAATTTCAATTTTCTGCTGACAAATGACAATACATTTCTGAAACTAAAAAATATAAACTCATAGATTTATTAATAATGGTTCTAAAACTGCAGAGAAAACAACACCTAAGTAAAATTCAGATTTAATTTTTATATTCTAAGCATTGAAAATAATAATAATAATAATAATAATAATAATAATAATAATAATAATAATAATAATAATAATCATACAACAATGAGGGAGTGCTAGAGTGAGGGATTATTACAATGAGGTAAATCTTGAGGAAAAGACATAAGTTTAAGTATTACAGTGAAAGAGTATTACAAAGAGATATTTTATGTTTTATTTTAATACTCCATATCTGAGTGTTCCCTTAACTAGCAATATTTCCATAGCCAAATACCTTCTAAACTACCAACACAAACACAGCTAATAATAACATACAAATATGCAGAGTACATTATATTAATATAAAACATAAGGAGACACTATTTTCTACTGTAAACCTCATTCAGTGACATTACAATTATGCTAGCATTATTAATCATTGTGTTTTTTAACTGTATGAAATCCCTTTACATACAATTAATGTAAACTGTATGTGTTTAATTTCTTGCAGTGGGCGTAACTAGGAGCCACACAGCAGGTGTGTATGTGTTTGTATGTGTTAACAAATGACAGTACATTTCTCAAAAGGAAAGAAATATAAACTCATAAATTAATTATGGTTATTTTATTTGAGTATTTGATTGTTTGGCCGATAGGTTTATTGTTAGAATAAAACTTTGGCTCACAGCACATTTCATATTTTTATCCTTATTATAATGAACCATCTCAGGCAGAAGATGCAGAATTCATTTATTTAGCAATGCACAAATCATGTAATCCAAAGCCATTTGCAAAATTGTGGTTGATAAATAGACCAGAGTTCAGGGTTTAAACCAGAAGAGCAAGCAACTTGGCAAACAATACAAAACACAATCCAAATATTAAATAAAAACAGCAAAACATAACAAGGTCATGCACAGAGAAAAACACACAGAAAACAATAAATGGCTTGGTGTGCAGAGCACTGTCAATACTTTGCACGAACGTTCAGCATGGATGCAGCATAAATGTCCGGAACTCTGAACTTTCCCAGAGGCTGTTCAATATTCTGGAGAAGGTTCCCTCTGGAAAGGTTGTGGGTAAACAGCAGGAGATGTTGTAACAGTACCTCTCCTCCCAGGAACACCTCCAGGTGTTTTTCTTCAGGGCTGTCCCCTAGGCCTTGGTACGTTGCATAGGATAAGTGAGCAGATTGATCTGGTGTAGAATTTTAAAAGGTCAGATGTACCTGGAGCTCACTTTCTGGCATGGTAATTATAGCTTGATATTTATTTGACGATAGCCACACCATCTGACCAAGATGAAGAGGGTGGTGGAGGGTGGTGTTGAGAGAGACATTGGTGCCAAATGGCTCTTTGCAGATGTAGGTGATCTTCCACACATCTCTGCTCCTTTGAAACCAGTCATCCATGGCTGGCATGTCAGATGGGTCACTGGACTAGGGGAACAGGAGAGGCTGGTAACTTAAGATTCACTGGAAGGGTGTGAGACTGGTTGAGGAGTGGGTGAGTGAATTTTGGGCATACTAGGCCCATGGGAGGAACTCACTCTTCCAATGTAGGTAGTGTCCAAGTCCAAACCTGGTTGTTGGATCGGGGATGGCAGCCTGAAGTGAGGCTGATGTTAACCCCTAATTGGCCACAAAAGGAGCTCCTAACCCTAGACATGAATGGAGTCCTCCTGTCCGAGAATATATCATTAAGGAGGCTGTAGGACTGGAAGACATGGTGAAAGAGCACCTTGTCAGTTTCCATGGCAGTAGGAATGCCTTTGAAGGACATCAGTCTGCAGGCTAGAAAAGTGATCAATGATGACCAGGATCAATCTACTGTAATATGGGACCAGGCTATTGCGGTATAGGAAGGGACTCAAACAGTCCTACTTGTAGCTTGTAGCGCTGTGTTCCTGTTGATGCCTGGGTTATGCACTTATTGGATGGCTCTCTGGTAAAGATTCAAATGCAATACTACTTGCTCGGGAGACACTCGGGGAGGTTGAACTTTGGTCTGCTGGGCCCAATGGATCTCCTTTTCCATGAGACACAGAGATTATGAAGATTCAACCATGGGACCCCCAATATAATGGGTTTAGATGGTGTAGATGTCACAGAGTAACATCTCCTCCATGTGAAAAAGTCTGACTGAAGAATGATGGGGATGGTCTGATGAGTGATGTATTTGTCCCCTATGGGTTGTTTATCCTTGGCTTTGACTTTCAGAGGAGTGGTACATAGTACAGTGGGAAGATGGAGGTGTTCTACGAGCTAGTGGTGTATCAGGTTTATAGCTGATCCAGAGTCAACAAAGGCTGAAACATGATGCACTCCATTAGCATAATGTAGTTGCACTGGTAATAACAGGCAGTAAGGACATGAGTTCTGGCCCACCTTGGCGGTGCATTTTCCTGGTTTCTCAGGGCAGGTGGTGCAGTGGTGTCCAAGCTGGCCACAATAGAAACAGAGTTGAAGAAGTAGGCAGTGCTGGTGTTCTTTCGGGGACAACCTGTTCTTGCTGAGCTGCATGGGTAGATGGCCTTCTGAGAGGGCTGAGAGGATGCTGTCTCCATAATAGGAAGATGGATGATTCTGCTAGCTATGATGTTGACTGCATTGAAGGTTATCCAGATGAATGGCCAAGGTGATGTACTGTGATAGGGGTATGCTCTTCTCCTTACAGGCTCTCCACTAATAGCATCTGGAACTTCACAGCGTAGTCGGCAATAGTGTCCACCCCTTGGCATAACTGAAGCAACTGTACGGAGACATCCTTTCCCCTGCAGGGTACTTGAACACCTCCCAGATCAACTGTGCAAAATAGGTGAATGAATTTGCATACCTGTGTGTCAGTGTTCCATATTACTAATGCCCAGGCCAAAGCCTCCCCTGTCGAGTTACATGACAAAGGCACACTAAGTGGTTTCAGCCAAGTAGGCTTCCAGCTGGTGTGAAAAGAAAATATTGCAGTAGCATAAGAAATCGTGTCCTTCTACAGAATCATCAAACTTGCAGCATTTTTGCAGGTTCAAGCCAGCTTTCGGGGGAAGTCACGAAAAGCCTGTAGCAGATGTGTTTTGGTGGCTTGAAACATGGCAAGCTGTTTTTGGCAGGCCACCATTGCCTCTCCCTGATGGATGGTGATAGCATGGAGTTGAGATATCCCTTCTGGATTCATTGCAGGCAAAGTATTCTGTAATGAACCCTCTAAGGCAGAAGATGTAGAATTCATATACAGAGTATTATTTAGTAATACACATAGCAATACGCAAAACAGGGTCAGTAAACAGACAGAGGTCATAAACAAGTAGAGATAGTTAAGTGGCGAACAATCCAAAACCGAGAGCAGAAAATATGATCAGAAACTAGGCAATGTTCATAAACCAGAAGAGGAAGCAATATGGGAAACAATCCAAATCACAATCCAAATAGTGAGAAAAAGCAGGGAAACAGAACATGATTATGCATGGAGAACAGCTTAGTATGCAGAGAACTGTTGATTCTTCACACTGACATTCAGCCTGAATGTGGCTTAAATATCTGCTAACCCAGAAATCACCCTTGACCCAGAGGCTGAGGGTTCCCTGCCAGGTGAACAGTAGGTGGAATTTGAATTCAAATTAAAATTTTTGTTTGTCACATACACAATCCTACACAGTACGATATGCAGTGAAATGCTTACATGACTGTTTTTTGACCCTTGAAAAGGAAAAAGGAATAAGGACGTAAAATGCCAAAGCAAAGAATAAAATATAAAATCTACAGTTTAGAAAATTTTTACAGTAAGTAAAATAAAATATGAATAAAATATAATATAAAATAAAGTATAAGTAGAAATCTGTAGAAATATGTATAAAATGTTGAGTACAACTGTAATAAATAAACTGTAAAAAGTGTGTGAGTGTGCAGACCGCAGCAGTATGGGAGTGAAATGAAATGATGAGCAGCAGTGTTACTTCAGTCCTGCAATGTGAAAATGTGCAAATGTACAGAGTGTTTGGTTTTGGTGTGTTCCAACACAAGTGTGAAGGAAATATAGCAAGTCCAATCAGTTGAGTCCTATGTGGAGTTCTGGTTAAGAATCTGTATAGCCTGCGGGAAGAAGCTTTTCCTCAGTCTCTCTGTGTTGGCCTTCAGGGAGCGGAAGCGCTTTTCTGACCTCAACAGAGAGACCAGTCTATTGTTGGGGTGACTGAGGTCCTTCACGATCTTCCTGGCCTTGGTCCAGCACCGCTTGTTGTAGATTGAGTGCAGGTCATGGAGCTTGTTAAGGATGATGTGCTCAGCTGATCGCACCACCCTCTGAAGAGCTTGTCTGTCCTGCATGGTGCTGTTCCCAAACCAGGTGGTGATGTTTCCCATCAGGATGCTCTCTATGGTGCAGGAGTAAAAGTTTCTAAGCACCTTAGAGGGCAGTCTAAAGTCTCTCAAGTGTCTGAGGTGGTAGAGACGCTGCCGGGCCTTTTCACCACGGTGTTGATGTGACAGGACCATGACAGGTCCTGTGTGATGTGAACACCGAGGTATCTGAAGCTGGCCACTTTCTCCATTGGGCTATTGTTGATCAAAGGGGTCTGGTAATTCCTCTTCTGCTTTGTGCTGAAGTCCAGTATCAGATCCTTTGTCTTGATCCAATGTGTCAGATAGTGAAGAGATGATGAAGTCTCTGACCAGCCGTTCAAAGCACTTCATCACTACTGAAGTCAGGGCTACAGGCCGGTAATCATTGAGGGAAGCAGGATGGGGTTTCTTCAGGACAGGAATGATGATGGGCTCTTTAAAGCATGTAGGGATTACCAACTGGGTTAAGGAGAGGTTGAATATTTGTGTGAACATGGGTGCTAGCTGGTCAGTGCAGGCTCTAAGGACTCGACCTGAGATTCTGTCTGGTCCTGCTGCTTTCCTGGTGTTTACTCTCCTGAAGGCTCTCCTCACGTCATGCTCAGAGATGATGAACATGTTCCTGGTGTTGGCAGTCTCTTCCTGTCTGCAGCCATTAGCTGTAACATTAGCATTAGCTTTAGCATTAGCATTTTTAGCTGCAGCGTTGAAGCGAGCATAGAAGGTGTTCAGCTCGTCTGCCAGAGACACATCTGCATTCATCATACCGGATGTTGGTGCTTTATAGTCAGTTGTTGTCCTTAGTCCCTGCCACAGGCTTCTAGAGTCACTCTGTTGGAACTGTGACTCTAGTTTCCTTCCATAGCTCTGCTTCGCCTCTTTGACCGCTTTCTGAACGTTGTATGACGCTGTCTTGTACGATTCCATGGCGTCCTGTCGAGCGGCCACCGATTGGTCTGTCCAGCGTGAGACCTCCCTCTGAACCGGTACTTACTGCTTGAGCCTTTATTTATATTTTGTCAGGAGGAAGATGGCGGCATGGTTGGATTTCCCAAACAGTGGGCAAGATTGTGCCTTGTAGCCATCTTTGATTGTTGTGTAGCAGTGGTCCAGTGTCCTTTCACCCCTGGTGGGGCAGGTGATGTGCTGATAAAAGTTCGACGCTGCACGTTCAAGGTTGGCGCTGTTAAAGTCCCTTACCACAATGAGCGCAGCATCCTGGTGATGTGTCTGGTGCTGTGTGAGTGCCTCAAGCAGCTCGCATAAAGCAGTGTCCATGTCCACCTGAGGTGGAATATAAACTGTGCTGACTATGACCGATAAAAACTCCCGAAGAAGGTAAAAGGGACAACATTTGATAGTCAATAGTTCCAGGCTGGGTGTGCAGGAGCATGTGAGAGGAACAATGCTCAAGCTGTTGCACTAGCTACTGTTCACCATTAAACACACTCCGCCTCCCTTCCCCGATTCCAGTGTTCTGTCCATGTGGTGAACCAAGTAAAACTCACCGGCACCGCTTGGTTCAGCCATGTCTTGGTGAAGCAGAGGAGATTGCAGTCCCGAATGACTCTCTCTCTTTACCCTGGCCCTGAGGTCATCGAGCTTGTTTTCCAATGACTGGACATTGGTGAGCAGGATGCTAGGCAGAGGTATGTGCTGTGCACAGGCTCTCAGCCTGGTTCTGATGCCGGCTCATTTTCCCCGGAGCCGGTGCAATATACATGTGGTGTGTTTCACGTGTAGAGCACTCAGTTTCTAGCAAATTAAGTTCTTCCTATTAGTTAATTTGAAGTAAAAGTGATTTAAACTGAAGTGATATTTTATTTAATAAATATATTTATATATTTATATATATATATATATATATATTAACAATATAGAACAATATGACTGGAGAGAATGGATATTACAATTAAATTTTGCCTGTGGGTGTTGCTAATTCCCCTCTTCCCAGGTGTATTAAAGTATTTTGGCACAATTCGTAATCAGTTCCTGTTACATAACCTGTTACATAAACCTCATTCAGTGACGTTACGGTTATTTTAGCATTATTAATCCATATTGTGTTATTTTAAACTGTATGAAGTCCCTTTATATATAATTAATGTAAACTTTGTGTTTTCTTTCTTGCAGTGGGCGTAACTAGTAGCCACACAACAGGTAAATAAATTTCAGTTCCATTTGTATGTGTTAACAAATGACAATACATTTCTCAAAGTGAGAAAAATAAATTTATAAATGTAATAAAAATTGCAAGACTGCTGAGCAAACAACACCTAAGTAAAATTGAGATTTCATTTTTATTAATTAATAATAATAATTAATAATTAATAATTAATAATTAATAATTAATAATTAATAATTAATAATAATTAACAACATTAATTAATTTGTGTTTGTTATCTATAGAGTAATTCATTTGCTAATTAATTTATTGAAACACTGAATGTTAAAATATAACTTTTGCACAAAAGTAAACATGTTCATAAAACAAATCACATGATTACTGTTGAATGCCTTTCAAACTCTTTAAACTATAAAGACTGCCCATTTTTAAGCCTGATATTAGGATCACATTTTAGTGCTAAAACCTAAAATACATTAGGTGAAATCCAGTGGAGTAAGTGTACGAGTGTGGCAGTGAGGAGGGATTACACTGCGGGAGTGGAAGAGTGAGGGATTATTACACTGAAGAGGTAAATAAGTTTGAGTATTACAGTGAAGGTGTATCACAAAGAAATAATAATAATAATAATGATAATAATAATAATGTAACTGAGCATTTGTGCAGGGTACATCCCATAACTTAGCAATAAAAAACAACAAACGATAGCCGTCCAAACATGTACATGTGTCACAGCAATCTCAAACAACATCTACTCATATCAAAAGCATAGGCCACTGCAGCCAGCATGTGGACTGAATGGAACAGAAAAATGCAGACTGGATATTAAGGGATGTTTCAATGGTGAGCTGAGCATTGATCAGACAACAACAGACCAATATGTTTGTGTATGTAGGGACTGTTTAAGCCATTGTTAGGACTACCTGCCATAAAACACTCAAGCTAGTAAAATGTCTGCAAACAGTTCAAATCCAGCAAGAGGTCTTTAAAGCCCTTTACCTCACAGTATTAAAGAAACTAAAGAAACCTTACAATACTGAGTTGTGGTGTGCCATATGCCTTATCATCTTCATGCAGAGTGCACCCCCATGGGATGAAGTGCAGATGGAGCTAAAACTTATGGAGAATATGGGAGTGATCTCTAAAATGACATAACTCAAACCCTGGTGTGCTGGCATAGTTATGGTGCCTACAGCATGACCAGGAATGATACCTAACACACCTGAGTAAGTGGATCCAGAGAGAGAGACACATCCTCTCAGCAGCAGACCAGATATTGGCTATGCTAGATGGAACAAAAGTATTCACTAAACTGGATGCGGCTTCCGGTTTTTGGCTAATCCCCTTGGCAGAAGATTGTCAGCTCCTCACATCATCCATTACCCCATTCAGCCAATATGCCTTTAATCACTTGCCATTTGGGATCTCACCCACCCAGAGCATTTCCTGCCCTGCATGACACAGATGCTGAAGATGTGTGAGAGGGTATAATGCCTTGCAGACCAAATTGTTGTGTATGGAAAAGACATACAGCAGCATGACAAGAGACTGTACCAGGTTCTGAAGAGGCTGAAAGAGGAGAGATTGACATACAAGTTCAAAAAAGACAGTATCATGTTTGTGGGTCACTGTGTCACTGCTGATGGCATGTAACCTGATCCTAACAAAATCAGGGCAATCACAGAGTTTCCCAAATCAACAGGAGTGGAAGGTGTTAGGAAAATAATGGGGATGGCTAATTACTTGGGAAAGTTTCTGCCTCATCTTGCTTCCTACACTCACCCCAATAAATACCTGCTCAGTGAAAAGAGCGAGTGGTGCAGGAGAGCTCCACAATGAGAGGCATTCTAGAAGCTTAAAACAGAATTGAGCACACCTGTGTACTTGACATTTATTTACCCACAGCACAGACCTGTGCAGCAGCTGATGCTTCTTCCTAAGGACTTGAACCTGTACTCAGTCAACAACTAACAGATGGAACATGGTGACCAACTGTGTTCATCTTCAGAGATCTGAGTAAGGCTGAAAAACATTATGCACAGTTTGAGAGGGAGGCTCTGGCAGTCACTTGGCCATGTGAACCTCATTGTGGACCTCATTAAGTTAGAGATTGATCACCAACTTTTAATAACACTACTGAGCACAAAGGCACTAGATGAGCTCCCACCCAGGGTGCTGAGGTTCTATCTGAGGCTGATGAAGTTTATATTTGATTTAGTGCCTGTTCCGGGTAAATGCTTAATAGCAGACAGCACTTTGTCAAGAGCCTCTCTAAAACATATCTTCACATAGGAAGATGAGAACAATAAGAGAGAGGTCAAAGTATGGATGCACTTATCCAAAGGCCTCCTGCCACTGAGCCTAGACTAAAGGTAATTAGGATTAGGTAAGGTAAGATTGGCTAGCCTGAAAAACATGCTCAGCCCTCAGAGCTGAGACCATATCCTGATAGAGAAACCTCATTTTAGCAGAACTGCTTCTCAGAGGCCAAAGAATTATCATTTCCCACTGAATGAGACAAGAAATCCTCAGCAGCATCCATAGTGGACATCAGGGGGTTGTTCAGACAACCCCCCCCACACACCACCACCACCTGTATGGTGGCCAGGACTGTCGGTACACATCAGTCAGCAAGTGGAGAAATGTTATACGTGCTCTCAGCACAGTGCAGAACATAAAGAGTTGCTGCTGATCACACCTGGCAGTGGGTGGGCACAAATCTATTCTTCTGGGAAAAGAAACCTATCTTCTTGTGGTGGATTACAGATTTACCCACATCACCAGCAGCCCAAGATACCCACAGGCAAACAGGGAAGCCGATCAGGCAGTGGCTACAGTGAAAGGACTGTGGAAAGGTGGAGGACAAACTGAAAGCTAGGTGGCTACTCTTCAGCCCAGCTCCTTATGAGGTGACAGCTATGCACCAGTATTCCATAGCTCCCAGCATCTCTACATCCCCATTGGCCAAATATCAGAGGATTCTGGAGTGGGGAAAAGTGAATCAACAACAAAACTACAACCGGTGTCGTTGAGCCCGTCTACTGCCATTAAAACCAGGTCTTACAGGTGAAATCACAGACATGTGTACTATACACGACCACAGACACCAAATGATATAGCTGTCAACACATCAGAGCCGAACAGCACTAATACACACAAGAACATCAACAATGATACAAGCAACACTCGGACAGACATGACCAATACACCACATGTGACATCTACAGGAATAGTGTCATGCCCTCCAAAGCGTTTTGGATTGTAATTGATTACGAAGGAATAAAAGAAAGTTGAAGAGAGCTTAATGTGAAAAACGAGAACAGTTAATATAGACAAAGAAGTAAGAAATGGTTTTCATAAATGTTCTGCACTGTTTGTTTTGAGTTGTTTGGAAGAGTGTTCTTATATACAGAGTCGGTAAAAGGGAACTTGAATGAAGTGGTGCTGCAGCATGAGGGCATTAGTGTGTAATGCATGATAAACAAGAATGGTTTTGAAGATCTGTGCATTCTCCGTTTACTGAATCCTTTCCACAAAACTATCCTAAGCATTTAACAAAATCTCAACTACCAATAAAAACACAGCTAAAAAATATAATAAATACAGCAGGCAACATGAAGAGAGTACATTATATTAAGTAGCCACTATTTGCTACTGTATACCTCATTCAGTGACATTACAATTAGAATTATTAATCCATTTTGTGTTATTTTAAACTGTATGAAGTCCCATTACATTTAATTAATGTAATCTTTGTGTTTTCTTTCTTGCAGTGGGCGTAACTAGTAGCCACACAACAGGTAAATGAATTTCAGTTCCATTTGTATGTGTTAACAAATGACAAAACATTTCTGAATGTTTTCATATTTCATACTGTTATACTGATTCAGTCACATTACATTCATTTAATAACATGGAGTGATTCTGTTGAATGATTCATTTGCTTATTAATTGATTGACATGTTGAACATATAAGTTCAGTATGAAAGTAAATATAATTCATAATAAAAACAGCCCATGAGTGTCCAGTGTGAAAAGATACTCACATTAAATTCTGACATTAATCTCAATATAACAGTGAAAGAGTGTTACACTAAGGGAGTATTACAAAGAGAAAGCTTTACAGTGTGGAAGTATTATAGTGAGGGAGTGTTACAGTACAGAATGTGTGTACAGGACTAGTATGAAAACTTGAAAACAGTCAAAAGAGGTGAACCTAAATGCTGATAACCCAGTCACAGTTTTGGTGGAATGTTTTCATATATTTAATTTGATGAGAATGCAAGTCAAATAATCCACAAGACAATTAGAGAGAATATCTTTCATTGCCCCAGGAGAGTGTGATCTGGAGAAGCAGACCAGTGTCGGTTAGGGGAGAGGTTTTAGAAATTCCCCCCACAGACCTCCCCTGTCTGTGCAGAGCCTTTCCCAACAGCTCAGGACAGGAGACTGAAATGTCCAGTCTGGCCACAGTAAAGGCAGCATCATTCTTTCTTGCAATGGTCACGTTCGGCAGGTGATAGTCTAGTACATGGGCTCTGGGGTTTCTTGGGAAGCTTGAGTTGTGAGGTATACATGCATGGAGATGGAAGACTTATGAGCCCATTCTCTTTATTGTTCAAATTCACAAACAGAAACAAGGCAAAGGTGACAACTATTAGACATAATGACAGAGAGTCATGTTGCCAGAAATAAAGTCCACAACCCTGACAGTTACAGTGAGTGAGTGTTACAGTGAGGATGCATTACAGCAGCAGAGTATTACAGTGAGGGAGTGTCACAGTATGTGACAAAGTGTTACACCATGGGCTTGTTACATTGAGGGGCTGTTACAGTGTGAGAGTGTTACAGTGAGGGGCTGTTACAGTGTGAGAGTGTTACAGTGAGGGGCTGTTACAGTGTGAGAGTGTTACAGTGAGGGGCTGTTACAGTGTGAGAGTGTTACAGTGAGGGGCTGTTACAGTGTGAGAGTGTTACAGTGAGGGGCTGTTACAGTGTGAGAGTGTTACACTATGGGCATGTTACAGTGAGGGGCTGTTACAGTGTGAGAGTGTTACAGTGAGGGGCTGTTACAGTGTGAGAGTGTTACACTATGGGCATGTTACAGTGTGAGAGTGTTACACTATGGGCATGTTACAGTGAGCGACACAGAGTCACAGACAGAGAATGGTACATGAAATTCATTCAATTAGATTTTATGGGCTAAGAATTGAAAATACATAAATGCATTTCTTATTTCATAAAGAAACACATATTGTGTTAATATTTATTCATTTATTTGTTCAATTTGATTAATCTGTTGAGTGATTTATTTAATTATTAATTCATTGACACATTGTATCCTGTCTTTCCAATGCCTTACAAATGTCTATCTATATTAAGGTCTGAGTATTACACAGAAGCAGTATTACAAAGAGAGTAATAATAATAATAATAATAATAATAATAATAATAATAATAATAATAATAATAATAATAAAACAGCAGTACAAATATGCAGAGAGTACATTATATTAATGTAACATTTAAGACACTATTTTCTACTGTAAACCTCATTCAGTGACATTACAGTTATGTTAGCATTATCAATCCACATTGTGTTTTTTTTAACTGCATGAAGTCTCTTTACATATAATTAATGTAAACTTTGTGTTTTATTTCTTGCAGTGGGCGTAACTAGTAGACACACAACAAGTAAATAAAGTTTAATTTCATTTGTATGTGTTAAGAAATAACAATTTTTTTTTTAGTTTTATTTGGGTGATCAATTGTTTGAATGATTGTTTAAATGTCCTTATAAATCCTAATAAAGTATCCTTATGCAGTTACATTACATTAATGTGAACGATATGCAGTGGAACAAATGGCGGAGGAAACAACATGTAAATGAAATTCAGTTTAGATTTTAGATGCAAAGAATTGGTTAATATATTGACTGATTCATTTGTTTATTAATTCATTAACTTGATTGATTATTTATAATAAAAAGAGCTCCTGAATATTGAATGCCTTTAAAACTTTTCAAACTCTACAAATGCTATAAAAGTATTTATTTATTTATTTATTTATTTATTTATTTATTTATTTATTTATAACATTTGCACAATTAAGTAGTAATAGGCTCTGAGTTTTATGATACATTCTATGCCATATTAATGTAAAATAATACAATATTTGTACAAATTGGACATTTAAAAAAAATTATTTTATCCATATTGATTTTACTCCTGTTTTAATATTTTGCACATCTGATCTACTGTATTAGGACCCTTCTACCCATATGGACATGGAGACATTGTAAATGCCCGGTCAGATGATGGAAGTTCATCTGTTATCACTCTTCAGCAACCATTTATATATTTTGGACACACATACAACCAAATGTTTGTAAGTAAAACTTTTTTTTAACTAGTTGGTCAAGCTAGACCAGGCCAGGCCAGAGCCATCTCAATAAAGGTTATAATTTGGGCTTCCAGTGCTTTTGATTTTCTGGTCAGTTGGCAGAATGTGGTCCAGATGTTCACCTAGCAGTATAGTTCAGTGGACTGAACCTGAAAAACTTCTGTAAAGCAGGATCAATAAATATATGTATTTTAAATACAGTATGTACATACATACTGTATTTAAAATCAGTGACTCTAAACATGACCTATCAGATTTTACAGAGCAGATCCTCTGTTGCATTTTATCATACACAAATTATAAAAATTCTGTACAACAAATTAGACATTTGCTTAAAAATCACAGAATATCTGTAAATGTATTTGCTCATTCTAATAAGTGATACTATGAAATCTGTTATTATGAAAAGATAATTGGAGGATGAAAATAGAGTGTTTAGAAATAAATAAAGAAACAAGTAGGCTTTGTGTGTTTTTCCTGCCAGATTCAAGTTCAGACAAAATGTATCTTCCTGCAAAACTGCTTTGTATCAAAGTCCACTGTTAACAGCAATACAAACAAAACTGAATTGAATTGACTATGTTTAGAATCCAATGCATTAAAATTGAAGTGCAATGCTATAAAAACATTAACAGCCCATGCATGCTAGTCCACTCTCTTATAACCCAAGAGTATAAAAATAAATGATCACAAAGAATATCCTGGGTTTAACATAAGATGTCACATATTGTAACATGGATGGTAAAAAAAAAAATGAGAGTTATCCATACAGGTCACAGACAAAATAAATTGATTTTTGTAAAGTAGAATAAGATGTCTTTCTTTTGCAGGTAAACAACAATGGCCACCTAACCTTTGATCAAGCATGGTACAGTTACACTCCCTACCAATTTCCTGTGACTGGTGGACGAGACCTAATTGCTCCATTTTGGACCGACCTTGATAATCGTGGAAACGGTGTCATCTCATATAATCAGTTCACGTCTGGCACTGTTCTCACTCAAGCTACTCAAAACATAAATCAATATTTCCCCCAGCTGAGTTTCACTGCTACTTGGGTCTTTGTTGCAACATGGGATAGAATAGCGTACTATCCTTTCACTAATACGGTAAGATGATCTTAGTATCTTCTTAGAAACTTACAATAAAGTTTACAGAGAATGTCTTAAAAATGGTAACAATGTGATCAGTAAAGTAAAGACATATTTCAAAGAGGTAATTTTGATGATTTTGAATCTGTTTTCAGGAAACAACTTTCCAGGTAGTTTTGATTTCCAATGGCCATTATTCATTTCTTCTGATGAACTATGGTGTGATTGCACCAACAACCCGGAATGTGCAGGTATGCATAATTTAGTGACATAATCCATTAGCATTTATTTAACCCGTCGATTTGACAAAGCTTAGTTAATAAATTTATCTTCTTAATTATCATCATTAGGCTGGTTATGACACAGCTGACTCCAGCTACTATTTCTCAATTCCTGGGTCATTTCAATACAACTACACAAGTTTTACGTATAGCAGCAATGTGAATGTCCCAGGCAGATGGGCTTTTCGTGTAGATCATGCATCACGAGGCTGTCAGTTTGATGGTAATGTCACTACAAGATACATTAAATTTCTTCTGTTGAAGAATTATTTGTCTCACAGTTCAGATATATCTACATTTAATCATACCGCTTTATTCTACCAGGTAACTTTGTGCAACTAGGTGCCATATTCTGGACAGATAACTCTTGCCAGCAGAAATGCACTTGTACCCGCAGTGGTCTCCAGTGTATCAGAGAGCCATGTACGTTTGCTCAAGCTTGTCGACCGGCTGCTTTCCAGTATAGCTGCCAAAATGTCCAACGCCGAACCTGCACTATTGCTGGTGATCCCCACTACTACACCTTTGATAATCAAGTCTTTCACTTTCAAGGAACCTGCACCTACGTCTTGTCTGAGGTTTAAAATAATTTATTCCTGTAGGAATTTATATTATAGGATAATTCAGTACAACAAAATTGTGAAAAAAACCCCATCATTTTCTTTGCAGTCCTGTGGCAATGGCTTGCCATACTTTCGCATTGAAGGAAAGAATGAGCATCGAGGCAGTACACATGTGTCATGGACACGCCTGGTCAGGGTATTTGTCTATGATGAGGTACTGGAATTAGTAAAAGATCATCCATATGAGGCCAAGGTCAGTATCACTACACTTCTATGAAAGTTTTCTTCTCTATTTTGAATGACCTAATTTATTCCGATTGACCTAATTTATTCCTAATTTAATCCTCCAGGTGAATGGAACCTTCGCAGCAACACCTTTCAGCCTTCGCAATGGCTCTATTCAGGTCTATCGGTCAGGTTTTTTTGTTGTAATCAGTACAGCATTTGGACTGGTTGTTACATATGATGCATATTCATATGTAACCATCAATGTACCTTATGACTACCAAAATTCCACATGTGGCCTGTGTGGTAACTTCAACTACCAACGAGAAGATGACTTTCGTACTCCTTTAGGAGAAATCCTGAGCTCAGACTTGGAATTTGGAGACTCCTGGAAGGCAGTGGGAGACACAGATCCTGGCTGTCAGGCTAGTGGTTGCTCAGGTCTGGAATGTGCACGTTGTACAACATATCAGAGAAACCTGTACAGAAATTCAGACTACTGTGGAATCTTGGGAGATGCTAGTGGTCCCTTTGCCAATTGCCACTCAGTTCTGTTACCACAGATTTATATAGACAGCTGTGTCTATGACCTATGTGTGGGAGGTGGATACCAACCAATTCTGTGTCGATCAATCAGTGTTTATGCTACACAGTGTCAACAGCAGGGCATACAGCTAGGTCAATGGAGAAGAACAGGATTTTGTGGCAAGTAACACATTTCTTTGTTACATGACCATACATGCTAACCATCCGTGCTCATATTTAAAATCTAATCATACTCTTCTGCTACATTCTACTCCCAGAACCACCATGCCCAGAGCATAGTCACTATGAGTTCCAGGGAACAAGCTGCCCAGCAACATGCAGTAACCCTTCTTCACCTTTAAACTGCACCTTACCAAACCAGGAAAGCTGTATCTGTGATGCAGGTTATGTTCTAAGTGGTGGTACATGTGTTCCTCAAAGTAACTGTGGCTGCACTTTTAATGGACTTTATTATGTTGAGGGTCAGTCAGTGATATTGGACAGTGACTGTGGCAGGCTATGCACCTGCAGTAACATGGTCATGACCTGTCAGCATCATCAGTGTGGTCCACAGGAGGTTTGTACCATCAATAATGGTGTAAGGGGCTGCAGACCTACCAGTTACGCCACCTGTTGGGTTGACCGACTAGGCTCATATCACACCTTTGATGAACTAGATTTCAGGTATCAAGGAGCCTGTGAACTCATCCTCACCAGAGTTAATGGATCATCAACAATACCTAATTTTACAGTAACACTACAGAGAGTCCCCATGGGTCCTCTGGGATTTTCTAAAATACTGAAATTTGAGGCAGGGGGATCTCAGATCTCTCTAGAAATGTGGGAAGGAGGAAATATACAGGTATGCTAATCTTAAAAATAAGACTGTGCTTTAAAATAAGTGTGCATATTTCAGTGACAATGCATGAGAATGTATGGAGTTATAATGGCATTATTAAAATAAACAATTACTTAATTTGGCAATCTATTTTTTTCCCATTCAGGTTGATGGACGCTTTGTTGCTCTACCATACAGTGTTGGTAATGGTCAAATCCTTATCTATCATAGCAGTGTGAACAGTATAATTATGGAAACATCGTTTGGAGTAACTGTGAGATCTGACTGGTCACACCTAATTAGAATCACAGCACCCAACACCTACACTGGTGCACTTGCTGGTCTGTGTGGGAATTTCAATGGAAACTTAGAAGATGAGTTTTATGGCCCTGGTGGAGTCTTGTTAAATAGTGCACAGGAGTTTGGGGATAGCTGGAGAAATGGGTCTCTTTCAGCCTTCTGCATAGGCTCAGATGTTCAATCAGGAGAGACCAGCAGCAACTTCACTGAATACTGCAACATCATGGCATCTTCAGATGGGCCATTTTCTCAGTGCCACAGCACCCTGAACCCTCAGATTTGGATAGCAAATTGCAGAGACAATCTGGAACAGACCCATGGTGCCAGAAAGGCCATGTGTGAAGCTCTACACACCTATGCTGTACTCTGCCAGCAAAATGGCATCAGTGTAGGTGAATGGAGAAATATCACCAGCTGTGGTGAGTATTTGAAATAGTGGTTAAAAATCAAGGCTTTAGTATACTTGAATAACCTTTTATGCAACATGTTCTAATATGAGCTATATAGAAATATATCTTTTTTTCTTCAGATTTCCAGTGCCCAGCCCACAGCCACTATGAAGAATGTGGCACGTCCTGCCCTGCAGCCTGTCCCAGTCTGTCTTTTCCATTCCCTTGTACCCAGCACTGCCAGGAAGGATGCCAGTGTGATAACGGGCTAGTGCTCAGTGGAGACCAGTGTGTTCAGCCTACGAGTTGTGGCTGCTTTCATGAAGGCCGCTACAGACAGAGTGGAGAACAGTTCTGGTCTGGTCAGCAGTGCCAATTCCATTGTGCCTGTGATGGGACATCAGGTTTTGTCAACTGTAGTTCATCATCTTGCCAAGAGCATGAAATATGCCATGTCATTGATGGAGAATATGGCTGTCATTCTCGACCCAGTGCCACATGCTCTGCTTCAGGAGACCCCCACTACACTTCTTTCGATGGACATAGATTTGACTTCCAGGGTACATGCCGCTATACACTGGCCACTGTTTGTAATGATACTCTAGGACTACCATATTTTCAAGTCACTGCACGAAATGAAGCATGGAATGGACTGTCAGTGTCAGTCACTGCTGAAGTTTATGTCAATGTTTCCGGACACCTGGTGCATGTTTCACGCAACACATATGGCACAGCTGAGGTGAGTTTAAAAAGAGTAAAAAAAGAGTCTGATAATTAATGAATAAAGGAATTATTCAGTGAGAAATGAAAATTGATTCACAGTAGACAAAGAACTACAAAAATTCTATAATACTATTAAAGGAATTGTCTGATTTTCATTTTTTGTCAACAGATTGACAGTGAAACCAGGAATCTCCCTGCCATTCTTGACTCTGGCCATGTGTCAGTTTACTCTGATGGATGGAATACATTTATCACAACTGACTTTGGCCTAAGTGTGAGCTATGATGGCTTTTCGGTGGTTCTAATCACAGTTCCAGGGAATTACAGTGGAGCCACATGTGGCCTCTGTGGTAACTTCAATGGTGACAGCAATGATGATTTCCGTTTGCAATCTGGCCTGGTGACTTTTTCTGCTTCAGAGTTTGGAGCTGACTGGAAAGTGGGGAATGACACGTGTAATGATGGATGTGGAGACGCCTGCCCACTGTGCCAAGACCCCTCTAGAGCACAGACTCTGTGTGGAATCATAACGGACAATCAGGGTCCTTTGAGTTTCTGTCATGCTAATGTTGATCCACTTCCCTATTTTAACGACTGTGTCTTTGATCTGTGCCTGTCAGAGCACAGAAATGATGTACTGTGTCGTTTCATTGAAACGTATGTTAGTGCCTGCCAGTCTGCCAATGTCAGGATTTATCCCTGGAGAGAAAATACAACATGTCGTAAGTGAATTAAAAGAAAATCTTCCCAAATGATGAAATGAAAATATGTGTGTGTAAATGTTCATTATTCTCCTTAATATTATTAATCTATAAACTATTTAAAATCATTCTCCAACATGTTGATTAAACAAATGCATTATGTGATGTTTAACAGTAGATGCACAGTAAAAAGTCATATCATTATATGTGTGCTAATTCCTCAGCTATAAACTGTACTGTGAACAGTCACTATGAGCTGTGTGGCTCTGACTGTGGGCATACCTGTAGCAGCAGTACAAATGTCACATGTGAGAGAACATGCAGAGAGGGCTGTTTCTGTGATGAAGGCTATGTGAGGAGTGGAGGAAACTGTGTGCCTGCAGAGCAATGTGGTTGCTCCTACAATGGATTCTACTTCCAGGTGAGTTTCTGACACCTTTTTACACTGCCTTACATTATACTTATTCACCTTTCTACAAACCTTTCTACATTTTGAACTGTCACACTCTTAAATGAATATTTGAATTTGACCATTTTCAACAAAAATCGCTGAATATTTTATTGGATTTAAAGGATAAACAAAAAAAAAAGACATTTATTGGTTTTATTACTTCTCTGGGTCAATACTAACTTTGAAATGGAATTACAGCTGCTGGTTTTCTGGCATGTGTCTCTGTGTGAAAAAAGTAGTGTAAACATATATACCACTGAATAAGCTATTAAGTAAAATCATGTACGTTCTGTTAAATAAAATCAGTGCATGATCTATTTAATTATGTTGATTAGCATAACATACTCCAATGCTTTACTTTATTAATCGGAGACAGTAAAATCTTAGCTTTTAAATCCAAATTTGCCCTGATTTCTATCCACCCTGCTGTTAACCTGGAGTACCACACACCTCTATATACCCGAGCTCAGAGTTACTTTCAAACAGAAATGTGTCAGTGAATGGTACTGATTGCCAATCTTATTTCTCACTATACAAGCTGCAAGCCGGTAACATGTGATTTAAAATCCTAAAGGTGTGTTCCATTAATGTGCTGTGTGTGTTATTTTTGTCACAATCAAATAAGCATTTGGAACTGTGGAAAATTTAAGTGGGGGTATATTTCCATTATTAAAAATAATTATACAAGTAAAATTGAATTGAATATTTTGTTCTGCTGTATATTTGCACAGTATATGGCTAGATTAACAATAAAGTGCTCAAATTTCTAATCTAAAATCTTTTCTTTTGTTCTTGCAGATTGGTGAAAAGTTCTGGACTGAACATTGTTTACAACACTGTGAGTGCTTAGCATCCAATGACCTGCACTGTGTCTCTACCCCCTGCTCTCCCGCTGAGGAGTGTGTGATCAGGAACGGTAGACTTGGCTGTTACAGCCAAATGTCAACTTGCATGGTCTCAGGAGATCCCCATTATTACACCTTTGATGGGGCTGTGGCTCACTTTCAGGTTAGAACTGACTGTCTGTGTTAGTACATTCTTTTTGAAAATCAAAATGACATAAAATGGCAGCATGGTGGTGCAGCGAGTAGCATTACTGCCTCAGAGCACCAGGGGCTTTTGTTCAATCCTGAGCTCAGGTTACAGTCTGTGTGGAGTTTCTGTCTTTGTTCTTGTGGTTCTCTGGTTGTTTAACTTCTCATAACTTTATTTAATACTGTAATATTTAATCAAACATTTTGCAGGGCTCTTGTTCATATGAGATTTCTCAGACATGTGGGAATGTCTCTGACAATGGTCTACAATTCAGAGTAGTGGCAACCAACATGCATCGTGGGAGCACAGTTGTGTCCTTTGTATCTGTAGTGGATGTGTGGCTAACTAGTCAAGAGGAGCAAACACTAATAACAATTGGACAAAACAGGAAAGTAAAGGTATTAAAACAGTAATACTGCAACATAAAACTTTATAGCCTTGCTTCCACCGAAATATGTGTGAGACATGGGTGGAATTTATTTTCTTTTTTGCTGTTACAGGTTAATGGGAATGCAATGAACTCGTCTACTTATCAAATCAGTAACTTTGCAGAAATATATCACGAGCAGAATTTCATAGTTGTGAATGCATCGCATGAACTCATGGTCTACTTTGATGGTCAGTTTACACTATTAGTGAGATTGGGCCCAAGCTTCCATGGGTCTGTGTGTGGGATGTGTGGTAACAATAATGGAGATCCTACAGATGACAAGACCCTACCCAGTGGAGAACTTGCACCAAATGATGCTGCTTTTGGCAACAGCTGGATATCAACCACCAGTAGCCCAGGGTAATTAAATCGATAAGAAGATAACAGTAAAATTATAAAATGAACAATGATTCATGGACTTTTCAAAAATATTTTAGCCTTAACAATGAAAAATATTAGCAATATATTAATATTTGCATTTAGCCTTTGACATTCCATTTATGTTAAGTAAATGCAGGTAGTTATAATAAATTAAAGCCAGATGTTGCAAAGTTAATATATTTATTTTCATGTATTTTAAATACTTTTTTAATGAAAGACATCTGAAGGTGCAACTCTGCAAAACTTTTCTCATTTTCACAACTTCAATTCAATTTATTTATTTGTATAACACTTTTAACAGTGGACATGATCTCAAAGCAGCTGAGGTATAGAAACAGAAAAAAACCCTTTCATACACTTTCATATTATCCATGTCCATCCTGTGTCCTGTCTAGATGTGGTGCTAGTGACCAGCCTGTTGATGAGAATGACTGCCCCTTCAGAGAGGAGTACTCTGCACTCTGTAGTATCATCACCAACAGCAGTGGACCATTCCAACATTGCCATTTCCGTATCAGCCCTCAATCTTACTACAGTTCCTGCGTGTATGACCTATGTGCTTACCCACAGACATGGGGACAAGACTTACTCTGTTCAGCTGTGGAGGCCTATGATGCAGCCTGCACCATGCTGGAGCTCCTGATCCCAAACTGGCGCTCTGATCTGTCTTGCTGTAAGTTTGCTGTATCTATACACTCATCTATGATGCAGCATTTTAAGAATCTGAATAATAGATGGACTTAATGAATAAATTAAAATACAATGGCATTATAGTAACTATGCTGTGGAGGATGTTAGGTTTAAACATATTAAAAGTCATTTTTACAAAATGTCATGTATTTTCCTCTATTTAGCGGGAGTGGACCCCTGTGGAGATCTACAGTGTACTGAGAATGAGTGGTGTGGGGAGAAAGACGGAAATTATGGCTGCTTCTGTAATGAGAATTATCCCAGACAAAACCCTGACAGTTATGGTACTTTTTTTTTTTACAGTTATATTCATATGGAAACAAATGCCTAAGTTACTTAATTCCCACAAACCTAATGACTTTTTTCTACCAGACTCGACTGAAATATGTGAGAGCAGCTCTGGCACCATGTCTCTGTCCCGCTGTCAGCTGTTTGAAGCTGGTTTTCTTGCTAGCAACCTCCATTTACATGACCCCAGCTGCAATGGAACAGTCCATGATGGCAGACTGGTGTTCCACTTTGATAATGATGATCACATCTGTGGCACAAATCTCACGGTACTAACTGTCAATTGAGATTGGTTTAAAAATTTCTTTCATTAGTTTTCTTTTAATTAATAAAAAAATGTTAATTTAAATTAATTCAATGATATTTACAGGCCAATGGTACCCATTTCATTTATGAGAACATAATCCAAGGGGAGGTGGGCTCAACAGCCAGCTCTATTCACAGAAAGAAAAGACTGGAACTTAGATTCTCCTGCATCTACAAGCTCAGCCAGACATTTACCATGGACAGAGAGCTGAATCCTATTCAAAGGTAGGGTGCAGTTTATTTATAAACCTTTATGTAATGGATCTAAACCTTGCATGTATTGTCAGCACCAGCTCTGTATGCCAGCTACTAATTAGTCTATAATTATACTTTTTCAAAGCATCGTGCACAAGATTCTTCCGGGTGAAGAGGGCATGTACCAGGTCAGGATGATTCCCTATGAGGATGCTGGCTTCTCCCACCCTTACAATGGCAGGGTGGAAATTGAGGTGGGACAGCAAATCTACATAGGCATCTTTGTTCAGGGAGTGGACAACCGTCAGATTGCCACGGTGATAGATTCATGTTGGGCAACACCTGTAAATCAGGCGAACTATACTGTACGCTGGGACCTGATTACTAGAAAGTAAGTACCTTCCTCCTTCTCTACCTATACACTCTCTATATCCATGCCAAGCAGGGACATGAAAGAATATGTGTGAATATGAAGAATAGTTGTTTGACATGTTTTCAGTTTCATATTCTAAAATGAAAAGTATCAATAAATAAAGAGGAACATTTACAGTATTTACAGCAGTGTCAGTACAGTCAGTACTCTACAGCCTTGTACAGTGATTGCACAGCAAAATCAGAAAGCTCTAGAAAGATATTTCAGATATTTTAGACCACCATCGAGCAAAGGTCCCTTTAAACTGAGTAGTCATGGTCATCGAGTATGTTGCCCACCCAGTTCTCTTTTCCTGTGGCAAAATAACAATGACAAATTTATTTGAAACATTGTTTGGTTAATATGTTTGTATGTTTGATGCCTTATTTAAATTTAAGACTATACAGATGTTTCATTCATATCCCTTGATGAATATTTAAATGTTTCTTGATGAAGAATGTGCAGTGCAGTGGACTAGTAGCTTTTAATAAATTGCCTAGAAGCTGCCTCCATGTGTAAATTTAACCAAGTAAAGATTTTACATAGATTGTACATTAAATATTTTCAGGTGTCCTAACTCAAACGATGGTACAGTGAAGATTCTTGAGAATGGTGTCTCCACAACTGGACGATTCTCCTTCAAGATGTTTTCTTTTTATGAAGATGAATCCAGGGTTTTTCTTCACTGCAGCATTCACCTTTGCCTTCTAAGAACTCATGACTGTGCAGCGGTGAGTTACTTCAGAACTTTAGACTCTTAGTCCAGTGAAGGCACAAGGATGATTAACACACAGTTAAGGATTAACTTAAGGTTAAGCTAGTGAATAAAGTAATCTGTAACACCTATTTCTTTTTACTTTTTGGGAAGTAAAATCTCTGTAGGTTTTAGTGGTAAAGTGAAACTTTAAATACTTATTTAATAATATCAATCATGAAATGATTTAGTGGTGAATGGACTCAACCGATGTGAAATAAACAATAAATAAATAATAAATAATAAATAAAACCAATTGTGAACCAGGAACTTGAACAAGATATAAAATAAAAACTTGAAACATTTTGCCTTTATTTTTTGTTTTGTGCAGCGATGTTACCCTGGATATCACCACCGTTCAGGCAGGTCTTTGGGCCCCCACGATAGTGCCTCAATCTCCATGGGGCCTTTTATCTGGACCGCAAACAGCAGAGGTAAAAACTCATAATTTGACATGAGATTTGCCATGTTTACTTCACATTTTAGTTTTCTTAAACCCATTAAACTGTGTTGAGTATTAATGTTACTGGGAAAACTTGTTAAAATCCCATTTACTGGGAAGTGGTCATAATCCCATTTCATCCCTGTAGAGATCACTGAACTCCACTGGACACAGCTAGACTTTTCACTAAACTGTGATAAAAAAAAAACCCCAAACAAACAAAAACAACTTAAGCCTTTAAAAAACAGTGACCACAACCGTTTCTGCAATTTCTATTTACATTCTTATAGAATCATATGGCACTGACCTTTTTTGTTTGTTTACAGATGTGTAGGCCAAAGAGGAAAGGAAAAATCTTTTATTGGATTTCCCGAACATCTAAATAATTCTCTAAATGCAAATATTACAAGCAAAGATTTTACTGCCTTTAATTTTTCTGTAATGAGTTTCCATGACCTCTGAATCATATAGCAATCTTAATCGTTAATTATTCTATGAGTGAATCTTTCTGTTTAAATGACATCTTTTACATTCGTTCTTATTATGGACTTTTTAGAGAGGTGTGTACACACTGGGATCATTAATCAGAAAGAAAATAATCTGAGTAACAATACACATGACACTGACTGGCAGAATAAATTAATTTGGGGTGTGAAATATGTACGTCACTCTATAGAATAATTCTGCATTTATCCTGAAAATGTTTTCTGGGTTGTTTTAAAACTTTAATAAAGTTCTCTCTATATGAGCGTATGCATTATTGTATTATTTTCTGAATTAACTCAAAATACACTACATTGTCAAAGTTTTTGGGATGAATTAAAGCAGAAACTCTGAGCCAGGCCTTCTTGTCCAACCTCACAAATGCACTTCTAGAGGAATGGTCAAAAATTCCCATAAACACACTCCCCAGCCTTCCCAGAAGAGATGAAGCTGTTATAGCTGCAAAGGGCAGGACAACTCCATATTACATTCATGTGCATGTAAAGGCAGATGTCCCAGTTTTGGCCTGATTCACAGTCTCCTCTCTAATTCATCCAAAGGTGTTCTATGGGGTTGAGGTCAGGACTCTGTGCAGGCCAGTCAAGTTCCTCCACACCAAACTCACTCATCCATGTCTTTATGGACCTTGCTTTGTGCACTAGTGTGCAGTCATGTTGGAACAGGAAGGGGTCATCCCCAAACTGTTCCCACAAAGTTGGGAGCATGAATTTGTCCAAAATGTCTTGGTATGAAGCTGAAGCATTAAGAGTTCCTGTCACTGGAACTAAGGGGCGGAGCCCAACCCCTGAAAAACAACACATGAATTCAATGATTTGGAGGGGTGTCCCAAAACTTTTGCCTATACAGTGTACTTTCACTCTAGGGAAGGACTTGTAGTGTCTCCAGGCTGGATCACGTGCTCATGGAGTCAGCCGCATCCTTCCCAAAAACTCAATTATCTATTACACAGCTCACAACTGAGCTATCACTACTTATAGTTCATTTCATTTTGACTCAACCGACATGCTGTAACTCATGAGAGCCAGGCGCCGGGATGTCTGATGGCTCTGGATAACACCTGACCCCCCAACAAAGACTGGAGATAAAGGAGGTATTCTACCACCATGAATGTTGGAGTTCTGCAGACCATCAGTGCTGATAGCCTAGCCTCACACCTGGAACTCACCATCGACTTGTGACCTTATCATACAAATCACCCTGCGCCCAGCAGTTTTACGACCGTGAAAAGTCAACAAGAATTCCCTAATCTAAATCGAATCAATTCCTTGACCAGGGGATGACAAAAGCTCTGACTGAAGACACACACACATACACACACACACATAAACACACACACACACACACATACACACACACACACACACACACACCCAAAGCATCTGGAAATGCTCATCCTGACCCCCCCCCACACACACACACATAAGGAGAGTTCCTTTATTCAACTTTCAATAAAACAACAGTAAAACCCTACTTGACCCATGCCTAACACACCTGTATATGGATTCCCCTTTTGCCTTTATATTTTTATGGTTGTATTACCGCTCATGACCTGTTGTTCTGTGTTTTCATGAATTAGAACATGTTTTTATAAGATAAGAATGTATGTTTTAATTGCCTATACCCAGTTTCCTTTCCTCTCATACTGTCTCTTTCGTGTCTACTATCAAAATTATCCTCTTTTAATTTTATAAGCAATAGTGTAGGCCATGTGGCCATTCAAGTACATAATATGAGCCTACGGTACTTTAATTGAATCTTTATCCATTCCTGACTTCACCATAAAGCATGCAAATGAGTGACGGAGCGGAGACAAAGAAACTTTTCCCTCCAAAAGTTTCAGGTATTGGATTGGTCACTCTGAATAACTGGGCGCGACCAAGGGATCAATAAAAACCCTAAGCACCCTTTTTCGTTCCAACAGAATCTCTCGCTTACTCCGAGGACTTATTCACGAGTGATTGTCTCTGTGCTTTGCTCACAATTTCAGGGTCCCTGAACATTGCTTTTGCTATGTGCTAAATTACAGCTAGTACTTTATGAACTAGTTATGCTTTCTTGGCCAGGAAGGTAACTTTTCACGGAATTAATAAATAATTATACTGTCTGTTCGCTGGATGAACAAATCAAATAGTTGTGTTATTGATTCTCTAACAGTTAGTTCTAAGAACCCCCCTTTGAATATTTATAATTAATTATAACCAGTTATAATTACACTTAAATATCTAAATTTTGAGCTAGATTCACTACAGACTATACAATAATGCCTTCTTTGGATCTGTGAGTGGGGAAAGTGTGGCTAAACTGTGGGCAGGGCCGTATCCATCGTTGAGTTCCCTGAGGTCCGGACCTCTGTATCTTTCCAATATCAAAAGTTGTAAAATAATTACTTTATACTAATTCTGCTTTGCTTTTGCAAGGATAAAAATCCAAGATAACAGATCTTCTCATCTGAGATGTCTCAGCGGTCTTACAGTGCTAATCATTGTCAAAGTGTTTGTGATGATGGCCAATCAAAGAAAAGTTAACAGGGTTTATGTTCACAGGGAGTGCGTGTAAAAATTCCAGCCTGAGTTATGAAGTGCAAAACTAATAAACTTTTGTCTAATATCACTATCTAGAATTATGTACGTGATGAGACTAATGTTCTGTTTTGTAACTGTCAGTATGACAGTTAACAAGTTTTCATTATATTAGGCATTGGATTAATAAAGTGAGTGCACATATTATGAATTAATTTAATAAACCCAGCTATAAACACAGAAGAATTGCACTGGCATTTGAGTAAATCCATTCAAAATAATCCTTGAAAGATTTCTTAAAGCCATTCCTGTTTGAGATGTTATTGTGTGCCCACTTGGTTTTAAACCTATATTGTTATCCAATTTATGAACCTTAAAACATCTTAAAATGCTCACATGTAGTTCAGGAAAATTAGAATTTTCTTGGGGGATCATGCCCCGAACTCTCCTACCAATCTCTATTTCGGGACCTCAGAACTTATAGAACCTGTGTATGTCCCTGACTGAGGGGTGCGTAGATTGCTCTGCCATATGCACTGGGAATCTCTGCGGTCCTGAAAGTGGCCATGGATTCTCTGGGCCATGGATTCTCCTCACCTCTCTGATGGTTTGGGACAGTTTAGACCTTGCTGTTTTTAAGGCCAACTTGTTCCTTGCTCTGAAAGTGTAGTTTCTAGACCTCAGCAGAGCATGCACTTTTGAGGTCATCCACAGCTTCTGGTAGGTGATGTGGTGATGGTCTTGGAGATGGTAACATTGTCGATGCATTTGCCATTGTACTTGGTCACTGATGCCGTGTAATCCTTCAAGTTGATAGAGTCACCATTGGTTGCAGTCTCCCTGAACATATGCCAGTCAGTACACTCAAGTCACCAAGAGTCTTACCACACAGAGCTGGCTGCATTTTTTTCAGAACAAAACCAGGTGAGCCCGGGTTAGTTGGCAGCATCTAGGACTGTGACACTGAGCCATGTCTCTGTGAAAACAAAGACGCAGCAGTCACTGAACTCTCGCCATGTGGTAAGCTGGAGTCGGAGGTAGTCCAGTTATTGTCCAGTGACAAACATTGGACAAGATAATAGATTGGGAGGGAGGGCCAGCCGGCTAGGGTTTGTTTTTAGCCTTGCACGGACACCCGCCTGCTTTATGTGCTTCTGCTTCCTCTGGCACTGCTTGTGACATTCTCTCTCCCAGTCACTGGCCTCAGGTGGCATGCCAAGGACTGAAAGCCTAGTCTGAGGCAGAGGTCGCAAAGTATTTTGAGTACATCATCATGCAGGTTGTTTATTGCATGAGTTCTGTACTGTAGTAGTGTCTAGTGGTCACATACACTATATTGCCAAAAGTATTCGCTCACCTGCCTTGACTCGCATATGAACTTAAGTGACATCCCATTCCTAATCCACAGGGTTCAATATGACGTCGGTCCACCCTTTGCAGCTATAACAGCTTCAACTCTTCTGGGAAGGCTGTCCACAAGGTTTAGGAGTGTGTTTATGGGAATTTTTGACCATTCTTCCAGAAGCGCATTTGTGAGGTCACACACTGATGTTGGACGAGAAGGTCTGGTTCTCAGTCTCCGCTCTAATTCATCCCAAAGGTGTTTGGGGTTGAGGGTTGATATAGGGTCCTATGGGGTTGAGGTCAGGACTCTGTGCAGGCCAGTCAACTTCATCCACACCAGACTCTGTCATCCATGTCTTTATGGATCTTGCTTTGTGCACTGGTGCACAGTCATGTTGGAAGAGGAAGGGGCCAGCTCCAAACTGTTCCCACAAAGTTGGGAGCATGGAATTGTCCAAAATGTCTTGGTACGCTGAAGCATTCAGAGTTCCTTTCACTGGAACTAAGGGGCCAAGCCCAGCTCCTGAAAAACAACCCCACACCATAATCCCCCCTCCACCAAACTTTACACTTGGCACAATGCAGTCAGACAAGTACCGTTCTCCTGGCAACCGCCAAACCCAGACTCGTCCATCAGATTGCCAGATAGAGAAGTGCGATTCGTCACTCCAGAGAACGCGTCTCCACTGCTCTAGAGTCCAGTGGCGGCGTGCTTTACACCACTGCATCCGACGCTTTGCATTGCACTTGGTGATGTATGGCTTGGATGCAGCTGCTCGGCCATGGAAACCCATTCCATGAAGCTCTCTGCGCACTGTTCTTGAGCTAATCTGAAGGCCACATGAAGTTTGGAGGTCTGTAGCGATTGACTCTGCAGAAAGTTGGCGACCTCTTCGCACTATGCGCCTCAGCATCCGCTGACCCCGCTCCGTCAGTTTACGTGGCCTACCACTTCGTGGCTGAGTTGCTGTCGTTCCCAAACACTTCCACGTTCTTATAATACAGCTGACAGTTGACTGTGGAATATTTAGGAGCGAGGAAATTTCACGACTGGATTTGTTGCACAGGTGGCATCCTATCACAGTTCCACGCTGGAATTCACTGAGCCCCTGAGAGCGACCCATTCTTTCACAAATGTTTGTAAAAACAGTCTGCATGCCTAGGTGCTTGATTTTATACACCTGTGGCCATGGAAGTGATTGGAACACCTGATTCTGATTATTTGGATGGGTGAGCGAATACTTTTGGCAATATAGTGTACATTAACACCACTGTCTTTGGTGTCCAAGTACTTTGATAATTCGGGCTAATAAATTACTCAAATTGCACCATTTTGGATCTGGAGTGGCCGCTGCAAGCTACTGCTGCGCAAGCATCTCAGAATAAAGATGCAAAATGAAACTATTATACTTTTGGATTTGCTGAAACACACACACACACACACACACACACACAATGCTGCATCATTATGGGAATGCTTCTATGTGGAATTTGTGTCTGAAGCTCTGTGTGAAATCACACCATAAAAGGGCATCTATGCCACGTAGACTCCAGCTTCTTTGTCTTTAGAAAGCACTCTGTGTATTTTTGTGTCATTATTTATCCTGTCTGTCTAGACTAGGGAAATTGAAGATATTTATAAAAGAGGAAAAATGGCACTTTCAAAAATTGTGTGCATCCTGCTACATTATTCAAATCAATTCATTTCGATTTTATTTGTATAGCACTTTTAACAGTGGACAATGTCTCAAAGCAGCTTTACAGAACAAAAGAAACATCCTAGACAAAATCATCCCTGGTGAGCAAACCTGAGGTGACTGTGGGAAGGAAAAACTGCCTTAGATGATATGAGGAAGAAACCTTGAGAAGAACCAGACTCAGAAGGGAACCTCATCCTCATTTGGGAGAGAGTGTGATTATAAATTATTATAAACACAGGTGAGTGTGATTATGAACAATATCCTTTTTACAGTCATGTAGAGAAATCTTTTCCTCTCCATAAACTCCGCTCTCACTTGGCTGTTTCTCCAGCCAAGCAGTTGTGACTTGGGTCCCATGTCTGCTGAGGCAGCGCACTGACTTAGATCATAGGTGGAAGGTGGAACAAAAGACAGTGATCCTCTTTCTCTTTCCCTCTCTCCTGACACAAATTTTCCCACCTCCGCTCCGGGAGCTTGTTTTGCATTTTTTCCTGACCTAGATGAACATATAATGCTATCTGCATCTGACTCTGAGGAGCTCGATGTGGGCAACAAGGAGAACACAGCATTTGAATTGCCACTGCATTCTGTGGTGTTTGAAAAGCTCCTGGAGGTCTTCACATGTGCTGTTGCTAAGCTTAGCTTAGTGTGGCATGATAAAAGGTTAGTGTTGTAATCTATGAGCTTGACAATCTCTAACTAACTTCACACCGCTTTTCACCTCCATGCAGGCGTCTCCCATTTTTTCCATACCTCCACACTGAGGTATCAAGGTTATGGAATAATCCTTATTCTGCCTGACTGTTCTCCTCAGCCACTGCTGACTATTCAGCCATTGTGGACTTTGATGAACATGGATATGCAGCGATGCCTAAGGTTGAAGAAATGCTTGCAAGCTATCTCTCCCCTTTCATTGGCTGCATGGAGAAAGTCTGCACATCAGCCTTATAGGGAAAGCCTACAATCCTGCAGGTTAAGCTGTTGCGGTACTGCACACAATGACAGTTTTGCAGTCGTACTGAGCTGACCTGCTAAAGGAGCTCATCTGCGGGAAGGGGCTCATCAGTGAGATCTGAACTCTGCTAGACAACAGATTTATTATTTATTATTGTTGCTGGGGACTTTAACCACTCCAACTTAAGATCTCTACTTCCCAAATTTCATCAGCATGTTTCCTGCACTACCAGAGGGGACAACACACTGGACCATGTTTACACTAACATTGCTGAGGAATAAAGGGCTATTTCCCTCCCCCAATTGGGTCAGTCTGATCACCTCTCTTTGTTCATGCTACCCAAATACACACCACTCATCAAATGTGTGAAACCCTCAGTGAAGACAGTAAAGGTATGGCCAGAAAGAGGCATTTCCTCACTAAAGCAACAGCTACAAGACACTGACTGAAGCATATTTGCCTCACAGGCCACCTCAGGCACACAACCAGATGTCAACATCTATACATAATCTGTACTGGACCATATCATCATGTGTATTGACACCGTCACTGCAGTCAAACATGTACAACACTTTCCTAATCAGAAATCATGGATGAGCTCTAAGGTCCACCTCTTGCTGAAAGCAAGAAATGCTGCTTTTAAGTCCAGCAATGAAGAGGACTACAGTAGATCCAGGGCCAACCTGAAAAGAGGCATTAGGAAAGCCAAGCATGCACATATACTGTGCATCGAGGAGCACTTCCACTGCAACTCCAACCCCAGACGCATGTGGAAGGCATCCAGATCATCACTGACCACAAACCTACAATACAGTCTCTACCTACCAGCAATGCCTTCCTCCCAGATGAACTCAACCACTTCTTTGCTCGCTTCAACCAAGGCATCATACATGCCAGAAATGCTGACTCCTATATGGCTGATCATCCAATATCACTCTCCACAACAGAGGTCCACTCAGCACTGAGCAGAGTAGCTCTATGTAAGTCAGCTGGTCCTGATGGCATACCCGGATGTGTGCTCAGGACTTGTGCTGACCAACTGGTGCAAGTCTTCACTGAAATTTTCAATCTGTCACTGGCCCAGGCCACTGTTCCCACATGTTTGAAGACTACAACCATCATACCAGTGCCCAAGCATTCTTCTGCAGAGTGTCTGAACAATTTCCGCCCTGTTGCACACACCCCCATTGTTATGAAGTGCTTTGAGAAGCTAGTTCTAAGTCTCAGTCTGTAAGGTTGGGTAATCACATAGCCTCAATCCTCATCCTGAACACCGGCGTCCCACAAGGCTGTGTGCTGAGCCCAGTGCTCTACTCCCTGTTCACCCATGACTGTGTTCTGTGGCATAACTCCAGATCAGATATGCAGACGATACCACAGTTGTTGGCCAAATCAGCAACAATGATGAATCGGCCGACAGGGAGGAGATCCAAAGCCTGTCAGCATGGTGTTCCATGAACTACCTCACCCTCAATGCCACAAAGACCGGAAATCTAACAGCAGCAGACACTCCCCTATTTACATCAATGGGTCTGAAGTAGAGAGTTTCTCCAGCTTTAAGTTCATGGGTTTCCACATCTCTGGGAATCTGTCCTGGCATCTGAACACCTCAAGTCTTCAGAAGGCACGACAGTGTCTTTACTTCCTGAGATGACTAAAAAAAGTTCACCTATCCCCGAAGATCCTGACCAACTTTTATCACTGCATCATTGAGAGCATCTTGATGAGCTCCATCACAGTGTGGTACGGCAGCTCCAAAGTGTATGAAAAGAAATCACTGCAAAGGGTTGTGAAAACCGCCCAATGCATCATCGGCACCCAACTACCTGCCAGTCTCTTCACCACAGTAGATGTCTGTGCAGAGCACACAAAATCATCAAGGACTCCTCCCACCTGAGTCATAAACTGTTAAACCTCCTTCCATCCAGGAGGAGATACAGGTCCATCCGCACCTGAACCAGCATTCTGCTAAAATATAATTATAATGTTTTCTCTGTGTAATATAATTATAATGTACATATTGTCCACCATAGATTACACCTAGTTTATCTATCTGTCTATCTATTTATATGTATATACACTATATTGCCAAAAGTATTTGCTCACCCATCCAAATAATCAGAATCAGGTGTTCCAATCACTTCCATGGCCACAGGTGTATAAAATCAAGCAACTAGGCATGCAGACTGTTTTTACAAACATTTGTGAAAGAATGGGTCGCTCTCAGGAGCTCAGTGAATTCCAGTGTGGAACTGTGATAGGATGCCACCTGTGCAACAAATCCAGTAGTGAAATTTCCTTGCTCCTAAATATTCCACAGTCAACTGTCAGCTGTATTATAAGAATGTGGAAGTGTTTGGGAACGACAGCAACTCAGCCATGAAGTGGTAGGCCACGTAAACTGACGGAGCAGTGGTGTAAAGCACGCCGCCACTGGACTCTAGAGCAGTGGAGACGCGTTCTCTGGAGTGACGAATCGCACTTCTCCATCTGGCAATCTGATGGACGAGTCTGGGTTTGGCAGTTGCCAGGAGAACGGTACTTGTCTGGCTGCATTGTGCCAAGTGTAAAGTTTGGTGGAGGGGGGGATTATGGTGTGTTTTTCAGGAGCTGGGCTTGGCCCCTTAGTTCCAGTGAAAGGAACTCTGAATGCTTCAGCATACCAAGACATTTTGGACAATTCCATGCTCCCAACTTTGTGGGAACAGTTTGGAGCTGGCCCCTTCCTCTTCCAACATGACTGTGCACCAGTGCACAAAGCAAGGTCCATAAAGACATGGATGACAGAGTCTGGTGTGGATGAACTTGACTGGCCTGCACAGAGTCCTGACCTCAACCCGATAGAACACCTTTGGGATGAATTAGAGCGGAGACTGAGAGCCAGGCCTTCTCGTCCAACATCAGTGTGTGACCTCACAAATGCGCTTCTGGAAGAATGGTCAAAAATTCCCATAAACACACTCCTAAACCTTGTGGACAGCCTTCCCAGAAGAGTTGAAGCTGTTATAGCTGCAAAGGGTGGACCGACATCATATTGAACCCTATGGATTAGGAATGGGATGTCACTTAAGTTCATATGCGAGTCAAGGCAGGTGAGCGAATACTTTTGGCAATATAGTGTATTTATATATACTATATATTATCTGTATATACACTGTATATTATTTCTGTTACTGCTGTACATACCATGTACATAATGCACATGTTTGCACAATATATATGTAAACAAGTGGAGAAAATTAACAAAACTTAACATTGAGCATAAATTGGTTGTGGGGCCTTTAAGAAACTGTGTTTGCAGCACATGCTTTTTTCTTGCTTTTTGTGTCAGGGTGAGCAGAGCAACGAACGAGAACCAGTGCTCTGGGTTTGGTGCCATTATTGTGAATTTGGCGAGGTACATTCTTACAGAAGTTGTGAATGAATTGCATAAAATGTGTAATTGAGCATAGTATGCTAATAATGAATGTTTCATGGGTCATCTTTAATGACGTATACGGGTTCCATGTGTGAGGTGGATTGGGTTTGATCATGTTTTGGGACACCTGCCAGGACTGGGTATGTACAATTAATATTAATGCAGTTTCATTTTCTTTATTTAAAGCCTAGTGCATTTGCCTAGTTGAAGTTGAATTTGTTTACATTGGAATATGCATGTTAAAAATGGTTATTAGTGTTCTTGAAACATCTCATACCTTGATTAAATTATTAGAATGTATTAAAAGGTTGTTTTTTTGTACTTAACATGCATTTTCAAGAAGGCTGTGGAGTTTAATAGTAGGCTAATTTACTGTTTCCATTTTATCCACATATTAGCCTCTACCATATTTCATCTTATTTTATTTCACTCCATTCAATTTCATTTATTGCAATTCAGAAAGACTGAATTTTCTCATATCGGATAGATAGATAGATAGATAGATAGATAGATAGATAGATAGATAGATAGATAGATAGATAGATAGATAGATAGATAGATAGATAGATAGATAGATAGATAGATACTTTATTAATCCCAAAGGGAAATTTACAGCTTCCAGCAGTATCCACAAACACAGGTAATAGATAAATTAAGAAGGAATATAACAAAAAATACTAAAATACACAAATTTAGGATACAAAAATATAACAAAAAAAAACAAAACAAATAAAATATTACACAATTTAAGAAAATATAGCAGAAAATACTAAATACAGAGATTTTCAGAATAAATATTAGAGAATTAGATGAAAATAAAGATAAGTAATGTGCAAAACAAATGTTTAAGGTTACAGACCTAGTTGATGTGCAAAAACTGCGAGTCCTGTGCAAATCTCAGTTTATTGAGAGTTCTGTATAAACCGGAGTGTATTGTGTGTAGTGTGTGTTTTATTGTACAGTCCAGTACAGAAAGAAGAGTAGTGTCAGCACTGACTCCTCCCACCCCGTGTGGAATTAAAGAGTCGCATGGCATGGGGAGGAACGACCTCCTCAGTCTGTGGCAGTGACAGCAACCGGTCACTGAAGCTGCTTCTCTGTCTGGAGATGATGTTGTACAGTGGATGCAGTGGATTGTCCATGATGGACAGGAGCCTGCTCAGCGCCCTCCTCTCTGCCACTGATGTCAGGCTGTCCAGTTCTGAGCCCACAATCACAGAGAACCACAATCCTGGTATGCAAACTGCAGAGGGACTTTGATGGTTGTTTTTGTCAAATAATCACAATAGAGACAGGGTGATTTACCTTATTTTATTTATTTTTTTATCAGTACTTACTCCCATCGATCGCTGTCCTTCTGAGAGACAGCTGTCAGAATAAAGCCCCTACAAGATATTTTTTTGTATCCTGTACTGCTTTCTCACAACTCGTAGGCTACATATAATTACACTTTACACTTTATCTGTTGTAAATACACTTACACACACTTCTCTCTGACATAGCCTTATTTATTGATGTACATATGTTCATTTGCACAATTTCTACTATTTGCACATCTGGTGGATGCTAAACAGTATTTCATTGCTATGTACCTGTACTTTGCAATCACAATAAAATTCTATCTATCTATTGTGGGAGATAATTTTGTAAATGAGGATATATGTATAAGGTGTGTGTTTGATGTAGTGTGAAATAATCGGGGGACAGCAGGAGTGAGTTCTCAGGTAAGGTTTATTCGTTAGGTCGTTTGAGCTTAAGAACAATATAAGGTTTAACACGGCATGTTGGCCTGTCACGGGCCTTGCACACAGGCTGCAAGGGCTTTGAAGAACAAATAGTTGTATCAATGATGTCAGTCTGGCAGGCCTTCTCTGGGGTACCAGGCTTTCCAAACTTGGACCAATCAATGGCAGAGACGCACCCTAGATTATTATGGTCAATCTTCGATCCACTGGTACCTTGAGCGGCAGTGATCTCATCATGAAGTAAATGCAGCGCGTGCTGGATGGCAATGGTGGTACCAGGCGAAATATCTAGAGTACATACGTAGAAGACAGCGGATAAATCAGAAAATCCGTGAAGTGTAGAGTGTAATAAAAGAAAGGGTGTTGGCCCCTGAAGGACTGAGAACTTACCCATGCTGTCTCCTGAAGAAGAATGAGGTATTGGCGAGAGTGAGGCCGAAGACAATCCCACTGGTGGGGGCGGAAACGCCCAATTTTTAATATAATGATTTAGGGAAGTTTAATTATAATGGTATTCGAAAAGTTGTAAATTCAAAGATAATGGTGTAAAAAAGAAAATTGAGAAGCTAAGGCTAAGCCAGTAGTTGTGGCTGGGCGGGGGTGAGGGGCACCCGCGCACTACAAAATGTACATATTAAGGGGCAATTTCCTTCTTTAACTAATCAGTAGCCAACTACGCCACCTGGATAATTTTACTGAGACCCAGGACTCAATTTGTTAACAATCTATCTATCTAGTTAACAATTTAACTCAGTACCATTCACATTCTCTACCGAGGGTGAGGCACCAATGGACACTCAAGTGGTAAAATCACAAGCATTTACATACTTTAAAAATGTCAAACATTTAAAAAGAGATGATTCACAGGAGGAAAGATGCAGTCCATAAGCAGTCTGTGTATGATCGTCCTGGTGCAGCCCCACTGCGACACGTGCTCCAAACACCTTACCACTAGGAAGAATATACAGTACACTGCCAGTATCTCTAGACCACTTCACATGTAAAAAGTGATTACTACTATTCCCTTGTGCACACAATATAGCACAATCCACCCCAAGCCACTTGTCTGCTCAGCTCTGCTGTTCTTATCTGTTATCGCCAACATCACAGCACTCTCACTCAGCTATCTGGAACTCTCACGTGGATATATTTTCACACATACACTCCTCGAGCCGTCCGTATTCCCTTCCCCAAGGGAGTTCCATTACTCACACCAACACCGGCACCTGCGAGATCCAGCACAACTGGAAGATCCACTGCCTTTGGCACCATGTGCCTGAACATTGAACTAACGGGCACTGGTTCCGGGTCAATCGTCTACTCAGCTCGGCATTTCGACTGTTGTTGTCCCCACCGCGGCACTCTCACTCAGCTGCCTGGAACTCTTACGCGGATATACTCTCCTCCATACATTCATTCATTTTCCATGAATGTGTATTAAACTATTCCCAATAGTATATTCTCTACATTTCATAGCTATTCTCTTGGTTGCACTGCTTCCAGTAGTGTATATTTATGATGAGTATTTATCCAATCATATTACAGCCAGTGGCTTACATCATGTGTTGCCAGAGTGAAAGAAATCTAGCTTGAGGCCTTCAGAATGAATAGTGCAGGTGCCCGTAGCTTAAAATAAGTGGCAATGAAATTGTTACCTTAACCAATCAGATTTCGACTTGGCTTCACTGGGGCCATCTAGCAGGCATACAATTACATCAGCAATTTCCCATCCTTTGATTGTATAATTGGAGTAGTCAGAGGCAGCAAACCACATATATATATACATTGTTTCTATATTCGCTGTGTCTCATTTTGGATGCTGCGTCCTCCGGAGATTGCAGTTTGCTGCATACAGCATCAAGAATATCTTTTTTGAGAAAAGTAAACATAATAAAATGGACTATTCCTTGTGAGCTATGAAATACTGTAGACTACTTGCTTTTTTACTTTGTTATTTAATGGTTGAACAGTATCTATTTCTGTGGCGTCCAGGGGCGATTCTAGAATTTTCATTTAAGGGGGGCTGAACAAGCCGATGAGTCTTCCTGATCACACACACACACACACACACACACATTCTCTGATCCTCGCTCTGAAACACTGTGGCACTTACAGTACAGGGATTGGCTGTTAGCCCTGCCTTCCTCAGGCCACTCAACACCTCCCTCAGGTGGACCAGGTGGTCCAACTATAGGGAGGAATGGATCAGGACACCGTCCAGATAGGCAGCGGAAAAGGTTCTGTAGGGCCTGAGGATGCCAATGGTCCCTGGAGGTGGTAAACACAGTTTTCGGCTTAGCATCTGGAGATCAGTATCAGAAAAAGTTTTATTGTCAGGTACAGCAAAGGGTCAGCAAAAAGCACTTTACAGTACTAGGAATTTGTCTTGGTGTCAGGTATATACACAGGTATGAAATGTCAATGTACAATGTACAAATGTACACAATTTTAGAAAAGAGCTAGAATAAGTTAAATAAATACTGTATAAAGTGACTTGCATGAGAAGTAGTGCAATAGAATGTAAAAAGTGAAAGTGACTGTCCAAATATATATAAAGATGTGAACAATGTACACAATCTATGAGATAAATATTGTGTACAAAAGTGTGAGTTTGAATGAACAGTAGTGCAATTTAGAATATGGAAGTGAGTGTCCGGGTTGGGGGGGGGTCATCTGGTGGTAAGTGAGGCACTGTTCAGCAGGCTGACTGCAGTGAGGAAGAAACAGTTCTTGTGGCGTGAGGTCCTGGTCCTGATGGACCGGAGCCTCTTGCCAGAGGGGACAGACTGAAAAAGCCTGCCAGTAGCCTTTGGTGAGGTTGGGTGTCTGCATGCTTACCTGGCTGCTGGATGTGGTAGTTTACAGGTCCCACCCACTCAAGGACTGTATAGGGGGCCTGCCACTTGGCCAGGAACTCACAGGCAGTATTGGGGACTAGGAGCATTAATTGGTTCGCTGTCTGAAAAGGAGCTCAAATGGGGTAAACATTGTTGACGTGTGCCCAAACGGCAAAGAGGACATAGGGAAGGAGGAGTTCCTCCCTCCCTTGTCTACCACCTGGCGTAGCATCCTCTTTAGGGTTTGGTTGAACCGTTTCACAAACCCATCAGTCTGCAGGTGGTACACGGACGCCCTCAGGTGTCTGTGAGGAGCTGGTTCCCAGAATGGGTGTTCACCCCTCTACCTGCAGAGGTTCTGGATAACCCCTGCAATGATGGGCCACTCACTGGACAGGCTCCTGTGCAGAAGGGACGAACCGGACATCGCCATGAATACATGAGACCAGTATTTTCCCCTCCAGTTTTGCTGTTTTAGGGAGGATATTGGGTTGGAACAGGGTGATGGTACTCTCTGAATTCAACAAGGGTGGCATAGAGTGACCATCGAGCTCCATGATGACCTGGGGCAATTCTTGGGTGGCGGCTCCATGCAGGACACATCCGGGGAAGGTTTGGTGGGCATGGGATCATCTACTGGGCCTCTAAAGGGACGGTCCGCCAACTTTCTTTTCTCCCCCTAGGTGCCCAGGTTCCAGAAGCCAGGTGGTCTGGGGCTGGCGGGGAGGAGGTTAGAAGTCTTTCTGTGCATCACGTCCGATCTCCAGGGTAGCCAGCGCACACTCCAACCTTTTGAGGAACACTCTCAGGGAGGTGGGGTTACAAAGTCCCATGGCCTCACGTTCCTCGGAAGGGAAGCCTCTCAGGAATGGCCACACATTCTATGACCTCCTTGGCTGAAAGCTGGTTGGGTTGGAGTCACTTGTGGCAGATGTATAGGATGTCATCCATCTGGGCCCGAGGGTTGATGCCAGTGTTGTATTTCTATCTATGGAAGTCCCTGAATGCATTTAATAAGGTAATGGCAATCATGGTCCTCACCGAGGCTGGAGAGCCTGGCTCTCTGTATTCTTCTGCTGGAGGATGAAGAGTTTATTGGTGCTCCTGATTGGTCTGGAGCATTTTGGCATGCTTTCTCCCGCTCCACCCTGCACTCTAATTTAGTGGTGCTGGAGATGGTGCTTATCCTCCTCCGCTGTATGATGGCGCCACTATACATGGTGCTGAACCACCACTGCTTGTGTTTTGGGCCAGTGTGAACTGTTGTTTCCATGGAGATGACCCCATGAATACATGGATGCCCTGGGGTGCAATTATGCCAGAGCAGTCTCCATGCACTCTGTGAGGGTGAGCAATAAGACTAGGCCTAAAAGGAGAACCCAGAACTGCCCTGAAAGCGAACTAGGGGAGTCTCCTGTGCTACCATATGATCTTTTGCCAAACATACTTCTCTTCTTAATTGAGAAAAAGGCTTACAGGGAGGAGGTTCAACATCTGACTCAGTGGTGCACAAACAACAACCTGGTCCTGAACAGAGAGACCAGACAGATCATTGTAGTCTTTAGGAGAGCCAGAGACATGTCAGGTAGTTAAATCAGCACAGCTCATCATGGGCACTGAGCTCTCGAGTCTGGAAACTATGTATGCTAGCTGACTGCAAACAAATGCCAGCATCATCGAAGACTCCACTCACCCAGGACACAGAATGTTTGTTCCCTTACCATCTGGGGAAAGGTACAGAACCATCAACAAGCAATAGCTGCGATCACCCCCTCTCCCACAGTGGATCAGTCACCCCTCTACAATTATTCAAGACAAGGGACAATTTACAGCTAAACCTATCGTTTGTTACTACTCCTTCCACCAACTGTTAAGGATAAAGGAGCTGTGTTTTGCTGCAACACTCACTACAGTGCAGTGTGTCACTTTGAAATGGGATAAAATCTGCAATATACACATATGCAATCTTGTATATTTTTCTTTTACACTGTTCTCTATTTGTTCTTAATGTTCTTTTTTTTTATTTAAATTCCCTCATTGTTTTATGTTTAGATGCCCTTGTTTCTGTCTGGGAGCAAATTAATTTTAGTGTATTGTTTACAGTGACAACAAAGTACTGTACTTTACCTTTCCTTATATATTGACAATTGCTTGCCACATATATATTCCTTTTACTGGGAGCCACTGGGAGTCTCTTAGTGCATTTAAAAACTCCATAATAAGCAGTAAGCAGTGGGACATGATTTTAGAGGATAAGTAAACATTTCATTGTGATTATAGATTATAAGAAAGATATATAAGGTATGGTGTTAAAATCTACTGGTCACTCATCTATGATATCATTTCTTCAGGATTATTAATAAATCAATTATAAATGAATAAGAAAAGACTAAAATTACACTCGGCTTTAAAATCTGAGCTGTCAGAAAATGTATGATTTCCACAATCATTGAGTTCTCACATCATTCTGTGATCATTTTGTGATCTGTGATCTGTGGTCTATTTCAGGAATCTAAATCCTTACTCTGATTTTTATAAAGCTGCTTTATGAAAATATTCATTTAAAAAATCTCTATTTACTCTAATAAACTTGAATTGAACTGAAATGAATTTGATGGGATTGAAACTCTCTGACTGTTGATCCCTCTGAGGGAGGGATCTGCATCCTGTTCCAGTGCCACTGATTAGTCAAAAAGTTTCTGAAGCACTCATGTTTTTCCTGTTTCTCTCTCTCTCTCTCTCTCTCTCTCTCAAATTCTCTTTGATTCAAGAAGCTTTATTGTCATTTCAACCACATATACAGTAGCTGACGCAGTACATAGTGAAATGAAACAACATTTCTCCAGGACCTTGTGCTACATAAACATACAACATAGAGTTCAAACACAAGAACAACACAGAGCTAGGACAGAAAGTTTGTCCAACTAGGTGTGCAACTAGGTGTGAACAGAGCAAAGACAAGACAGTGCAAAAGACAATAAGTACAAAAAGACAACACAAAAACAAGACACTTAGCGCCAAAAAAGGAAAAAAGAACATGTGCAATGAAATGAAATAAAATGAAATGATGTACAACTTTGAGAAACTGTAGAAAAAAACATCTGACTAAAAACATATATATATATATATACACTATATTTCCAAAAGTATTCGCTCACCTGCCTTGACTCGCATATGAACTTAAGTGACATCCCATTCCTAATCCATAGGGTTCAATATGACGTCGGTCCACCCTTTGCAGCTATAACAGCTTCAACTCTTCTGGGAAGGCTGTCCACAAGGTTTAGGAGTGTGTTTATGGGAATTTTTGACCATTCTTCCAGAAGCGCATATGTGAGGTCACACACTGATGTTGGACGAGAAGGTCTGGCTCTCAGTCTCCACTCTAATTCATCCCAAAGGTGTTCTATCGGGTTGAGGTCAGGACTCTGTGCAGGCCAGTCAAGTTCATCCACACCAGACTCTGTCATCCATGTCTTTATGGACCTTGCTTTGGTCACTGGTGCACAGTCATGTTGGAAGAGGAAGGGGCCAGCTCCAAACTGTTCCCACAAAGTTGGGAGCATGGAATTGTCCAAAATGTCTTGGTATGCTGAAGCATTCAGAGTTCCTTTCACTGGAACTAAGGGGCCAAGCCCAGCTCCTGAAAAACAACCCCACACCATAATCCCCCCTCCACCAAACTTTAAACTTGGCACAATGCAGTCAGACAAGTACCGTTCTCCTGGCAAACGCCAAACCCAGACTCGTCCATCAGATTGCCAGATGGAGAAGCACGATTCGTCACTCCAGAGAACGTGTCTCCACTGCTCTAGAGTCCAGTGGCGGCGTGCTTTACACCACTGCATCCGACGCTTTGCATTGCACTTGGTGATGTATGGCTTGGATGCAGCTGCTCGGCCATGGAAACCCATTCCATGAAGTTCTCTGCGCACTGTTCTTGAGCTAATCTGAAGGCCACATGAAGTTTGGAGGTCTGTAGCGATTGACTCTGCAGAAAGTTGGCGACCTCTTCGCACTATGCGCCTCAGCATCCGCTGACCCCGCTCCGTCAGTTTACGTGGCCTACCACTTCGTGGCTGAGTTGCTGTCGTTCCCAAACACTTCCACGTTCTTATAATACAGCTGACAGTTGACTGTGGAATATTTAGGAGCGAGGAAATTTCACGACTGGATTTGTTGCACAGGTGGCATCCTATCACAGTTCCACGCTGGAATACACTGAGCTCCTGAGAGCGACCCATTCTTTCACAAATGTTTGTAAAAACAGTCTGCATGCCTAGGTGCTTGATTTTATACACCTGTGGCCATGGAAGTGATTGGAACACCTGATTCTGATTATTTGGATGGGTGAGCGAATACTTTTGGCAATATAGTGTATATATATATATATATATATATATATATATATATATATATATATATATATATAGCAGCCTGACAACATGTATTGTGCAAAAATACAGTAGCAGCAGTTGAGGTAGTGCAAAAAGAAATTAACATAAATATAAATATAGCAGCAAATGTAATAAACACAAGGGTTGAGGTAGTGCAATAAGTAATGAACAATATAAATTATGTGTGTGTGTCCACACAAGTGAGAGAGAGAGAGAGAGAGAGAGAGAGTGTGTGTGTGTGTGTGTGTGTGTGTGAGAGAGAGAGAGAGATAGAGACAAGGAGTTTTGTACATTTCGGTCCTGAGTGTGTGTGTGTGTGTGTGTGAGAGAGAGAGAGAGAGAGAGAAAAGTTTTGTACAGTTTAGTCCTGTGTTTGTGTGTGTGTGTGTGTGTGTGTGTGAGTGTGAGTGAGAGAGAGAGAGAGTTTTGTACATTTCAGTCCTGGGTGTTGAGGAGCCTGATGGCTTGAGGAAAGAAGCAGGCAGGTGAAGTTGTCCTGTAGTTGGTGATCGCCTGAATGCCCTGCCACATGCGCCGAGAGTCTCCGCTGTCCTGGAAGTGGTCGTGGATTCTCTGGGCGTGTGCGTGCTTCACCTCACTAATGGCTTGGGACAGTTTGGCCCTTGCTGTTTTTAAGGCCGCCCTGTCCCCTGCTCTGAAGGCGGAGTCTCTCGCCTTCAGGAGAGCATGCACTTTTGCAGTCATCCATGGCTTCTGGTTGGAGCGTGTGGTGATGGTCTTGGAGACAGTCATGTCATCGATGCACTTCCCGATGTAGCCGGTCACTGATGCCGTGTACTTCTCTAAGTCAATAGAGTCGCCATTGGTTGCGGCCTCCCTGAACATGTCCCAGTCAGTGCACTCAAAACAGTCCTGAAGAGCAGAGATGGCTCCTGCCGGCCAGGTCTTAACCTGTTTCAGAACCAGTTTAGAGCATCTGACGAGTGGTCTGTATGCTGGAATCAACATAACAGAGATGTGGTCTGAGTACCCGAGGTGGGGGCGCCAGGAATGTTTGTCTAAACAAGCTCACACAGAGGCTCCTTAGCATTAGCGCTGGGTGGAATGTACACTCCAAAAATGAAAGCAGTGGTGAATTCCCAGGGTAAATAAAAAGGTCTGACAGTCTGCATCTGACAGTCACAAACTCCACTACCGATGAGCAATACTTAGACACAAACAGAGTCCTTACACCATTCCGTGTTGATGTAAACACACACGCCACCACCGCGAGTCTTACCGCACAGAGCTGCATTCCTGTAGGCACGAAACATGGTTAGCCAACGTCCGGAACTCTGTCGCTGAGCCACGTCTCCATAAAAACAAAGACGCAGCAGTCTCTGAACTCATGCCATGTAGTTCACTGGAGTTGGATGTAGTCCAATTAATTGTCCAGTGAGCAGACGTTGAACAAGATGATGGAAGGGAGTGCTGGCCGGCTAGGGTTTGTTGTAGGCCTAGCACGGTCACCCGCCCATTTTCCGCGCTTCCGCTTCCTCAAACACCGTTTGCAACATCCTCTCTCCCGGCCACCGGCATCAGGCGACGCAGAGGACTGAAGGCCTGGTCTTTGCAGCAAGCCGAGGTCGCGGAGTTTGCAGAGTACTTCATCATACAGGCTAGTAACTGCATGATTTCCAAACCGTAATATCGTCTGGTGGTCGTATACATGAACACCACTGTCTTTGGTGTCCATGCACCTTGAAATTCAGGCTAAAACAAAAAGAAAGCACCATTTTGGTTCGGGAGTGGCAGCTGCGTACTACTGCCATGCCGCCATCTTTGCCTGTCTCTCTCTCAGTCTTTCTGGCTCACTATTTATGATTAGAGATTTTAATCAGAGAAATTGGTGACCATAAAAGTCCAAAATGAAGATAAGTTTAACCCAACAGGATTTATTTTGTTAGAACTGCACAAGGTTCTAATTGAGTTTAAATCCCAGAACCACCAAACTACCACTGCTGGGTCCTTGAGCATGGCCTTTAACCATCAGCTGCTCTGATGTATAAAAGAGATAAATGCCATTTGCTCTGGATAATGAAATCTCCCAAATGTTGTAAAATGTAAATGTTTTGCTTTTATCTTCTGTACTTTATGTAATGATGCTTGTTATGTCATGTTAATCTGCATGTGCTATGATTTAAGAGTTTTCAGGATAATCATGCCTGGACTGGCTTTAACTTTATTCTTAAAGTCAAAATGCCTTTATAAATGTGATCAAAATTCTTTACAGCAGTGTCAGAGATGAAAAGGTTAACTTTAAATTAAAGATATGCAAAATCTGTGAAAGGAAAGGACCTCAGAATAGTGGAGTCCTACCTGAACCAGATCTCCCACAGTTCTTCAGGATCTGCTTACCTTGGTCTCAGCAGCACTGCAGACATTCTACTGAATCCATTTTATCAGCTTGTCACAAAACAGAGGTGAAGACAGACACAAGTATATACTTTTATTTAGCTGGCAAAGAAGAACATACAATAAGCAGAAATCAAAGAAGCAAAACATACAGGCTATGAGCAAAAATTTTGAAGAAAACAAACAAGAAATAAACTGTTTCAAGAGAAAGAAAGAGTGAAACACAGGAAGTTAAATAAGGTGACTAATGAACCAATACATAACAGTTGAGCTTGATCCTGGGAGGGGAGATAAAAACCAACAAAAGAAATTTAAAAGGTGTGCAGAGGTGCCCTCTGGAGGTCTGGGGAGGAATTGGTCTATAGTGACTGTTACAGGGAGGTGGTTGTAGCCTGAGAATTAAATGAATTAGAGATTATTTATCAATCCCATTCAGGTTAAAGTGGAAAAATAGGACTAATAAATGGTGATCAGGAGAGTAGACAAATATTTCCAGAAGCTGTACAGAAGCACACTTCTCAGGATCTGATTCATGTTATAGTTGGTTTAATGTTGATTTTGACAACTAGAATTTTAGAATAAAACAATTAGAAAAAACAATGAGTGTGTTGCTTCTACAACAATCTAAAAAACACTAAATTAGGAACAGTTAACTAACATGCTAAACCTGTTTGCTCGACTGCTGCTTTGAGATGGTGGAATGAACAGCAGAGTCACTGACCGTCTTCAAACGATGAGTGAAGACCGACATCTTCCTGAAAAACACTTAAACTTGTGCTCATTTTCCTAAGTCTACGACTGAGTGACCCAGTGTTGATCAACTGATAGAGGCTTCATAGCAGTTTTGTACGTTGCTCTGGATAAGGACATCTGCCAAATGGTAGAAATGTAAATGTTAAATTTTAGCATTCCAAGTTTACTGACATATAGAGCAGAATTCTTCTTCTTCAGAGCCTTCTAAACTACCTGTAAATGTCTTCTGGTGGCTTGATAAAGTTTCCTTTTCAATAGTCATTTTCTGGCTTGTGTTAAAAATCAGGAAAGTCCTGCTGTGTTTACACACGACACTACTGTTTGTCCTGGAATATACATCACAGGGACACGTTAGAGTTCTGTGTCTCAACGGTCTGGATTGGCTGATAATGCATGAGTGTAGTGCATGCTGGGTAAAGTAGCATTTGACTTAAAACAGGAAAATTACATAAAATCATTAATTCTACACAGTCAATAAGTGATACTTATGAAATAAATAAATAATTAAATATGATACACAGTCAAATGTCCAACAGCAAATAATCAAATATCATCAAATATCTAATGTGTAAATTTGTATTTAAACATTTAGGCTATGAATCTTTTTCATGATTTACTTTTATAATATTGGAACTAATGTTATAAATGGAAGAGACCAAAACATCTGTAAGCCTGATTAAAAAATGAAAAACAAAATCTGTTTTAAATAAAATAATTAGAACTCTTTTTCATACTTTTATGATTTTAAAGGACATTTAAAGGATTTTTTTTTTAAATGCTGTACTTGGAAGTTTTACTAAATTTAATATTTAATATATAAAATGTTTAATGTACAACATTAACACACCTGCCTGCTGCAGACATCTCACTTAAAAACAAAGCAGGCAAAGTGAAAAAACATTCCATTCTGATTCCTGTTAATCACGTGAAACCAACATAACTTCAGATCCTGTAAATCATGTGATCAGCTGTTTTACAGAAGTTTCTGTAAATGTTTGAACAGTCACTAATTCCTTCTGGCCTGTAAAGTACCCAAACTGGTTGGGGCAGTGTACGCTCCCCACTGAAAGTATAAGATCAAGCAAGATAAGCAAGAACAGTTCTTTTGCTTCTGCTATACAGAACAATGACTATGAGATCAGAATGTCAGCTTTCATTTCTTGATATGTACACATTTACATTTACATATCTACACATTTTAATCAGCTTAGAGCATGGCACCTTTAGAATCCACTTTTTCAAGTGCTAAATAATGATTTTGACTGTTTTACCTTGCTGCCCAGGTGTGTTCTGGTACACTGATTCTTCAAAAAGTTAATAGCTCTGAATGTTTCCTCTCGGTTTGAGAGTGACAGACACATAGTCAACAGACAAATCTGTAATGTTCTGAAAAAGTACAAAACCACTGGTTTAGAAAACCCAGAAATAACATATAGTGACCTCACCAACACCTTCACAAGACAGGGTAAAGGTCTCACAATCTACCACTGGAAAAAGATGCAGAAATATTGAAGCCATACCACAAGATTCAAACCTCTCTGCAGCAGTAAGAATCAGAAGACCAGAAAGGAAATTATACAGAGATGACAGCTATTTAACCAAAATGAAACTCTACAAAAGTGATGAAAGGTGAAAGTGTGGAGGAAGATGAGCACATTCTGTCTCATTATTTACAGAGAAATGCATCCAATCTTATTTATACAAGATGGTGGCATGAATAGACATCGGTGTTTTTTATATAATATGCATTTTCAGGTGCTTTTTATTCACGTTCATGTTCTCATAGTCTGCTGGTGTGGAGGCATCCGGGCTAGGCTAGCAGCTAACCCACACAGACCCAAAATACCATCCCAATACCAAATATAAGAACACTGGAGAATAAAATGGACCACATACAATTTCTAAAAATTGTGCAGCATGAGGTGAGAGAATGCTGTGTTTTAATCTTTACAGAGATATGGTTAAATGACAACATACTAGACTCTGCTATCCAGATAGCTGGGCTAAAATGCTGCTGCGCTGACCGAGTCTGTGTCAAGGGCCGATTTAAGACCCAAACAACACACAAGCACAGAAGATCCCACCTTTCCCACATGGTGTGAAAAAGACCCTCCTGAGGATCAACCCAAGCAAGGCAGCCAGACCAGACAACAGACCTGGTTCGGTTCTGAAGAACTGTGCTGAAGAACTCAAAGATGTACTAACTGACATCTCGCTAAGTCAAGCAGTCATCCCCAAGTGTTTTAAGGCCACCACAATAACTGCAGTCCCAAAGAAGCCATACCCATCCAGCCACAATGACTAACCGGCCCGTTGCACTGACCCCCATCATTGTGAAGTGCTTTGAGCAACTAGTCATGCAGCACATAAAAATTTTAGTTCAACCTTTAAAACAATCATCCCCCAGCAGCTAATAAACAAACTAAGACACCTGGGACTCAACTCCCCACTCTGTAACTGGGTGTTGGACTTCTTATCGGAGAGACCATAAACTGTACAGGTCGGTGGAAAAACATTACGCTAAGGCCATTACGCTAAGCACATCAAGTTTGCAGACGACACGACTGTAGTGGACCTCATCACCAACAACAGCGAGGCTACAGGAGTGAGGTGAGCTGACTGGTCCAGTGGTGTAGACCAACGTGGGGAAGACCAAAGGAATTGTCATTTACTTCAGAAGAGGACCTTTCCAGCAATGGTGCTGCAGTGGAGAGGGTGAACAGCACCAAGTTCCTAGGGGTGCATATCTCTGAGGACCTCTCCTGGATGATGAACACTGGCCAAAAAAAACTCAGTCACATGTCTACTTCTTTCACAAACTGAGGTAAGAGTCCCAGCTCCTATCATGTGCTCCTTCTACCGGGGCACCATTGAGAGCATCTGTGTCTCTCTGCCCTCCCTTTTGGACATCTTCCACACCCACCTGACTAGCAGAGCCATCAGCATTGCTGAAGATGGTTCACACCCAACTTCAGCCTCCTGCCTTCAGGGAGAAGGTACCGGAGCCTCCACATTTGTTCCACAAGGCTTTTTAACAGCTTCGTCCATCAGGCTGTCAGGATGCTGAACTCTGTCCATTATCTCCCTCCTCTCCCACCTACTTCTGAACTCTAAAAATCTACAGCTCACCCCACACTTCCTTCATTGCACACAAGACACTTCATACTCTCTGCAGAACTCTGCACACATGGACCTGTTTACAAACACCTATTCAAGCGTCACACCTACAGACTATTTACATCTGACACGGTTTACACTTTGCACTACTGTCATACTGCTGCTGTCTGTCTTGTACCATACAAGTGCCTTTATACTCAGAACTACTGAACGTTTACATTTATTTCAATGGATATTTTAACCTTATGTGTAATGGACCTTTGGATGTATATTTGTATATTAACAGAATTCACTGTTTACAACTGAGCAGCATTTCACCTCCTAAAGAGGAGACAACTACAACAACTGAAAAAGGATGTGGAAAAACCTTCACAGAAAAAGAATGCAGCAGTTTGGTATCGCTGAATCTCAGGGTTGATGCAGTTGCTGCAAGTGCAGGATGTGCATCCAAGCTGTGAAGGGATGTGGTGGCTTAGTGGATGAGGTGTTGGACTACTGTTTGGAAGGTTGTGAGCTTGAATCCCAGCTCTACCAAGCTGCCACTGCTGGGCTCCTGAGCAAGGCCCTTAACCCTCAACTACTCAGTTGTATAAACTCGGATTAAATTGTAAGTCAGTCTCGTCAAGGATGTCATGCAAATATTATGTGATATTTATTTTAATTTTCTTTAAGAAATATCTCTCCTTATAAACACCTAAAAAAGTTTCCATGTTGTAAGTAAGTTCTAAGTGCTTAATACATCTTGATTTAAATATCAGGAAATAAAAGCTGAAATTCTAGTACTCTAGTCTCCTTTATCTCTGTCATCTCTCTTCCATTTCTCCTTCTTTCATTTCAAACATGTAACCAAACCTGATGGTGCAGTGACTCCAGGGCAGGGCTGATGTTTCTTAGATGTAATCAGATTAATTTAGTCAGGTGATAATTAAATTCTTATGAGCAACAATAGAATGATGGATGTTATCTCAACACATCTCGTTTAGTGCACAGGGGCATTGTCTGCTGGAACAGGTTTGGTCTGGTTAGTTCCAGTGAAAGAAACTGTAATGCTATATACAGAGACATTCTGTAAAGCTTGGAGAAGTACATATGGGTGTGATGGAGCACATACTTATACCACACAGCCTATCTATGACTTTCTTTTCTTTTAGACTGAACTGCACATTTTTTCAATGCAATGACATGAACTCAACCTGTATTAGTATAGATATAGTAGAAGTATATGCTTTTAGAAAATGTAATAAAATAAAACACAACATATAATGAAAAGAACATGCAGAAAGTGATGAATTTGTTTAGCATGTACAATCCTGTTGGAATAAAGAAACTAAATGAAAACCAAAAACAAAATGAACAGGAAACAAATGGTGTGTAAAACATTATATTTAGATGTAGAGGTCTGGCTTTTTGGCTGCAATTCTTCTATGAAAACCAAATCTGACAAGACATCACTGGACAGTAGATGGGTGTACTGGTCCCACTGGTTTCCCCAGTTCACTGTAAAAAACTACCTATAGAATGTACCCAAAAAATGTGAGGTAACAATTTGCACTCAGTTTGTTTGGATACATTTCGCCCCATATTTTTCATAAAGAGTACCTAAATAAATCAGCTATAACATGGCAATTGAAATTAGGTAAAATCTACTCATTACATTGCATAATGAATTACTTATTAAATTTACGTAACATTAACTCCATTGTAGTTCATAATTTGTTTAATAATTACTGTTATTAATCAATTAATATGACTAGCCATGATCTAATCAGGAAAGGTCAACTTTACTTAAAATGTTATCAGACACAGTAGATCAGACATGATTATTTTATTAAACAAATAAAGAAACAAGGTACAAAACTACCTTTTTCTCTGCATATTCAAATGCAGCTGAGTTTCTTCAATGCAAGAATCTAGAATTTGTGCAGGTTTTTTTTTTCATTCAAAAACTATTACAGTGCAAATAAAGAAAATAAAGATTAGGCTAACATTGCTCAAATTAAAACAATAGTGTCTACTTGATGTAGCCCAGTTGGCATGCTTACTGGACAGAAAATGGACAGTCTATATTGTTAAAGAGTCTGTTGTAGGTGATGTTTTGGGGCACAGCCTTGAAAAGAATGATTTAGCAGCATCAGATTAAGTGAATGTTCAAATAGAGTATTACAGCTTGATCAGCAGAACATGTGAAGTATTTTGTTTAAAAACAGATTTGGCAACAATACAAGGAAGTAAATTCCTACAAGTGGACATACCTAAGCAGGTGGACATACCTAAGAATTGGTTTAGAACATTGTTTATGGATTCCTTAGGTTATCAGTCATAGTCCACCCACTTTCATTTATAGAACCACAGAAATGATGCTGAGCACAAGGAAGCTGCTGCAGAGGGTACTAGTATAGTAGGAGTACTCACAGGTACCCCTGAGCTGAAGGCTGAGAGGAAAGAGAAAAGAGAGAGAGAGAGAGAGAGAGAGAGAAGGAAGCATTCTTAATTTGCTCCAGCAAAGGAGGTAAAGTGACAGAGTTATTTTTTAAAAATAAGGAAAACAGATATATTAATTGTTTTTAATAAAATGACATTTTTATTGGGAAAAATGTTTGTGTATTCATCCATAAAGAATTTCATTTACAAATAAATTTATTAACTGTCAGATGTTTTTGACACAGGCAGTCACAATGAGGTGCCTAATTCCACTATGTGTGTTGATAATACATGGTAAGATTCTGACTACATACAATATATTGCCAAAAGTATTCGCTCACCCATCCAAATAATCAGAATCAGGTGTTCCAATCACTTCCATGGCCACAGGTGTATAAAATCAAGCACCTAGGCATGCAGACTGTTTTTACAAACATTTGTGAAAGAATGGGTCGCTCTCAGGAGCTCAGTGAATTCCAGCGTGGAACTGTGATAGGATGCCACCTGTGCAACAAATCCAGTCGTGAAATTTCCTCACTCCTAAATATTCCACAGTCAACTGTCAGCTGTATTATAAGAACATGGAAGTGTTTGGGAACGACAGCAACTCAGCCATGAAGTGGTAGGCCACGTAAACTGACGGAGCGGGATCAGCGGATGCTGAGGCACATAGTGCGAAGAGGTCGCCAACTAGTGGTGTAAAGCACGCCGCCACTGGACTCTAGAGCAGTGGAGACGCGTTCTCTGGAGGGACGAATCACGCTTCTCCATCTGGCAATCTGATGGACGAGTCTGGGTTTGGCGGTTGCCAGGAGAACGGTACTTGTCTGACTGCATTGTGCCAAGTGTAAAGTTTGGTGGAGGGGGGATTATGGTGTGGGGTTGTTTTTCAGGAGCTGGGCTTGGCCCCTTAGTTCCAGTGAAAGGAACTCTGAATGCTTCAGCATACCAAGACATTTTGGACAATTCCATGCTCCCAACTTTGTGGGAACAGTTTGGAGCTGGCCCCTTCCTCTTCCAACATGACTGTGCACCAGTGACCAAAGCAAGGTCCATAAAGACATGGATGACAGAGTCTGGTGTGGATGAACTTGACTGGCCTGCACAGAGTCCTGACCTCAACCCCATAGAACACCTTTGGGATGAATTAGAGCGGAGACTGAGAGCCAGGCCTTCTCGTCCAACATCAGTGTGTGACCTCACAAATGCGCTTCTGGAAGAATGGTCAAAAATTCCCATAAACACACTCCTAAACCTTGTGGACAGCCTTCCCAGAAGAGTTGAAGCTGTTATAGCTGCAAAGGGTGGACCGACGTCATATTGAACCCTATGGATTAGGAATGGGATGTCACTTAAGTTCATATGCGAGTCAAGGCAGGTGAGCGAATACTTTTGGCAATATAGTGTATCATCAGAAGTTTATCATTAGAAAACAAGCTACACCTGATAAAAAGTGTCAAAAGTCAACTGCCCAATTATTAGAAATTGGATGAACGATCTAATATTTTTTGTTCTTGCCTTTATATTTAAGCTAAAAGATGTAAAGTTTGAGTTGAGACTACTTTTGAGACTTGAATTTGAAGTAGATGTGTTATAGATCAGCAGTATTACAGTGAGGGGGTTTTGCAGTGTATTGTGTAATTAACATTAGCATTTTTTATATTAATTCAATTTATTTGTATAGCATTTAAAACAATGGACATTGTCTCAACGCAGCTTTACAGAAGTATAGAAACACAGAGTGTTATAAAGTTATAAAGTTTAAAGTTAAGTTACTATTTTAACTCATTTTCTGTATTAGAATGGTAAGAAACTCAAATTCAGCATATGGCATGAACACGACACAATAAATAGCTGGAAACTGTAATTCTACTGGCCATTTTTACAGTGTAAGGATTGGGTGTACAAACACAAGTAAAAAAATCTACAGCTGGCAAACATGCAGAAAGTACATTATTATTATTACATTATTATTACATTAATACATTAATACATTAACAACCATTATTTGCTACTGTAAACCTCATTCAGTGACATTACAATTATGTTAGCATTATTAATCCAAATTATGTTATTTTTAACTGTAGTCTCTTTACATATAATTAATGTAAACTTTATGTGTTTTGTTCCTTGCAGTGGGCCTAAGTAGGAGCCAATCAACAGGTAAATAAATTCAATTTTATTTGTTGACAAATGACAATATATATCTCGATGTAAGAAATTTAAACTTGTAAATTAATTCATTATGGTTGTTTGGATGATAAATTGAGTGTGAAAGTAAAACTTTAGCACATAGCACATTTCATACTGTTATGAAATGGCAGTCACATTACATTAATATAAACCTTTTCCCAGAGACAGAGTGTTATGCAAAGAGTGGTACAGCGGAAGCAATATTTTAGTTTAATTACTTAATTACTTACTTAATTGCATAATTACCTACTTACTTAATTTAAATTTTTATTTAAGTATTTTTAATTACCATAATTGACATTACTTATTCAGTAATTAATTAATGGATTAATCACAAAATTAGAAAGCAAACTTTGCTTTCTAAACTATTATTACTTATTAACTAATATAACTAATTAATTAATTAAACTTAATTAATTAATAGTTTTTGCTTTTTCTACAATTAAGTAGTACTAGGCTCTGAGGTTTATGATACATTCTATGCCATATTAATGTAAAATAATACAATATTTGTACAAATAAATTCTTTTATCCATATTGATTTTGTCTGCTCCTGTTTTAATGTTTTGCACATCCGATCTGCTGTATTAGGAACCTTTTACCCATTTGGACATGGAGACATTGTAAATGCCCGGTCAGATGATGGAAGTTCATCTGTTATCACTCTTCAGCAACCATTTTTATATTTTGGACACACATACAACCAAATGTTTGTAAGTAAACCTTTTTTTAAGTGTTTGCTCTAGCTAGCCCAGGGGTATGAACATATAGCCCAATAAAGGTTATAATCTGGGCTGCCAATCAGTGGTGTAGTGCAGGGTATACGGAGGTATACGGCATATACCCACTTCTCCAGGGACCACTACACCACTGCTGCCAATGAATAAAAATATTAAAATCAACATTTGACTGAAGTAAAAGACTTTAGGGTTTGTTTTTTATTTAATGAATTATTCTAACCTAACTCATTTTATTTAAAAAGATTTGCTAGTCAGTTGGTATGACATCTATACATCTTATATAAAACCAGTGACTCTACACTTGACTTATCACAATTTCTGTAGAAAATCCTCTGTTGCATTTTATAAATAGAGAATAAACAAAATAAACAACAAATCAGACAACAAATAAAATCTGTATAAAAATCACTGAATTTATAGATTATGCAGGTTCATCTGCCTGTTCTAATAATTGATGTCAGATTTAAGTTCAGAATAACTGTAACTTTAAAATATATCATTTATATCCTGAATTTACAGTATATATTCCTGTAAAACTGCTTTGCCACAATGTCCATTGTTAACAGTTAAACAAATAAAATTGAATTGAATTGAACTGAACTGAATATGTGTAGAGTACACTGCATTACTCCATAGAAAAAAAAAACATGAACAGCCCATGAATGCTAGTCCAACCCACACATGAAGATATACTGTATAAGAAAGTGGTCACAGACTTAATAAAAAAATACTACAGGTAGAACAATTACCAATTTTAATTTTTAATATTTTAAAAGTTGTTGTTGTATATACACATAAAGAAATATTTCACTGAGGTGATTTTGATGATTTTGAATCTGTTTTCAGGAAACATCTTTCCAGGTAGTTTTGATTTCCAATGGCCATTATTCATTTATTCTGATGAACTATGGTGTGATTGCACCAACAACCCGGAATGTGCAGGTATGCATAATTTAGTGACATAATCCATTAGCATTTATTTAACCCGTCGATTTGACAAAGCTTAGTTAATAAATTTATCTTCTTAATTATCATCATTAGGCTGGTTATGACACAGCTGACTCCAGCTACTATTTCTCAATTCCTGGGTCATTTCAATACAACTACACAAGTTTTACGTATAGCAGCAATGTGAATGTCCCAGGCAGATGGGCTTTTCGTGTAGATCATGCATCACGAGGCTGTCAGTTTGATGGTAATGTCACTACAAGATACATTAAATTTCTTCTGTTAAAAAATCATTTGTCTCACAGTTCAGATATATCTACATTTAATCATACCGCTTTATTCTACCAGGTAACTTTGTGCAACTAGGTGCCATATTCTGGACAGATAACTCTTGCCAGCAGAAATGCACTTGTACCCGCAGTGGTCTCCAGTGTATCAGAGAGCCATGTACGTTTGCTCAAGCTTGTCGACCGGCTGCTTTCCAGTATAGCTGCCAAAATGTCCAACGCCGAACCTGCACTATTGCTGGTGATCCCCACTACTACACCTTTGATAATCAAGTCTTTCACTTTCAAGGAACCTGCACCTACGTCTTGTCTGAGGTTTAAAATAATTTATTCCTGTAGGAATTTATATTATAGGATAATTCAGTACAACAAAATTGTGAAAAAAAACCCATCATTTTCTTTGCAGTCCTGTGGCAATGGCTTGCCATACTTTCGCATTGAAGGAAAGAATGAGCATCGAGGCAGTACACATGTGTCATGGACACGCCTGGTCAGGGTATTTGTCTATGATGAGGTACTGGAATTAGTAAAAGATCATCCATATGAGGCCAAGGTCAGTATCACTACACTTCTATGAAAGTTTTCTTCTCTATTTTGAATGACCTAATTTATTCCGATTGACCTAATTTATTCCTAATTTAATCCTCCAGGTGAATGGAACCTTCGCAGCAACACCTTTCAGCCTTCGCAATGGCTCTATTCAGGTCTATCGGTCAGGTTTTTTTGTTGTAATCAGTACAGCATTTGGACTGGTTGTTACATATGATGCATATTCATATGTAACCATCAATGTACCTTATGACTACCAAAATTCCACATGTGGCCTGTGTGGTAACTTCAACTACCAACGAGAAGATGACTTTCGTACTCCTTTAGGAGAAATCCTGAGCTCAGACTTGGAATTTGGAGACTCCTGGAAGGCAGTGGGAGACACAGATCCTGGCTGTCAGGCTAGTGGTTGCTCAGGTCTGGAATGTGCACGTTGTACAACATATCAGAGAAACCTGTACAGAAATTCAGACTACTGTGGAATCTTGGGAGATGCTAGTGGTCCCTTTGCCAATTGCCACTCAGTTCTGTTACCACAGATTTATATAGACAGCTGTGTCTATGACCTATGTGTGGGAGGTGGATACCAACCAATTCTGTGTCGATCAATCAGTGTTTATGCTACACAGTGTCAACAGCAGGGCATACAGCTAGGTCAATGGAGAAGAACAGGATTTTGTGGCAAGTAACACATTTCTTTGTTACATGACCATACATGCTAACCATCCGTGCTCATATTTAAAATCTAATCATACTCTTCTGCTACATTCTACTCCCAGAACCACCATGCCCAGAGCACAGTCACTATGAGTTCCAGGGAACAAGCTGCCCAGCAACATGCAGTAACCCTTCTTCACCTTTAAACTGCACCTTACCAAACCAGGAAAGCTGTATCTGTGATGCAGGTTATGTTCTAAGTGGTGGTACATGTGTTCCTCAAAGTAACTGTGGCTGCACTTTTAATGGACTTTATTATGTTGAGGGTCAGTCAGTGATATTGGACAGTGACTGTGGCAGGCTATGCACCTGCAGTAACATGGTCATGACCTGCCAGCATCATCAGTGTGGTCGACAGGAGGTTTGTACCATCAATAATGGTGTAAGGGGATGCAGACCTACCAGTTACGCCACCTGTTGGGTTGACCGACTAGGCTCATATCACACCTTTGATGAACTAGATTTCAGGTATCAAGGAGCCTGTGAACTCATCCTCACCAGAGTTAATGGATCATCAACAATACCTAATTTTACAGTAACACTACAGAGAGTCCCCATGGGTCCTCTGGGATTTTCTAAAATACTGAAATTTGAGGCAGGGGGATCTCAGATCTCTCTAGAAATGTGGGAAGGAGGAAATATACAGGTATGCTAATCTTAAAAATAAGACTGTGCTTTAAAATAAGTGTGCATATTTCAGTGACAATGCATGAGAATGTATGGAGTTATAATGGCATTATTAAAATAAACAATTACTTAATTTGGCAATCTATTTTTTTCCCATTCAGGTTGATGGACGCTTTGTTGCTCTACCATACAGTGTTGGTAATGGTCAAATCCTTATCTATCATAGCAGTGTGAACAGTATAATTATGGAAACATCGTTTGGAGTAACTGTGAGATCTGACTGGTCACACCTAATTAGAATCACAGCACCCAACACCTACACTGGTGCACTTGCTGGTCTGTGTGGGAATTTCAATGGAAACTTAGAAGATGAGTTTTATGGCCCTGGTGGAGTCTTGTTAAATAGTGCACAGGAGTTTGGGGATAGCTGGAGAAATGGGTCTCTTTCAGCCTTCTGCATAGGCTCAGATGTTCAATCAGGAGAGACCAGCAGCAACTTCACTGAATACTGCAACATCATGGCATCTTCAGATGGGCCATTTTCTCAGTGCCACAGCACCCTGAACCCTCAGATTTGGATAGCAAATTGCAGAGACAATCTGGAACAGACCCATGGTGCCAGAAAGGCCATGTGTGAAGCTCTACACACCTATGCTGTACTCTGCCAGCAAAAAGGCATCAGTGTAGGTGAATGGAGAAATATCACCAGCTGTGGTGAGTATTTGAAATAGTGGTTAAAAATCAAGGCTTTAGTATACTTGAATAAACTTTTATGCAACATGTTCTAATATGAGCTATATAGAAATATATCTTTTTTTCTTCAGATTTCCAGTGCCCAGCCCACAGCCACTATGAAGAATGTGGCACGTCCTGCCCTGCAGCCTGTCCCAGTCTGTCTTTTCCATTCCCTTGTACCCAGCACTGCCAGGAAGGATGCCAGTGTGATAACGGGCTAGTGCTCAGTGGAGACCAGTGTGTTCAGCCTACGAGTTGTGGCTGCTTTCATGAAGGCCACTACAGACAGAGTGGAGAACAGTTCTGGTCTGGTCAGCAGTGCCAATTCCATTGTGCCTGTGATGGGACATCAGGTTTTGTCAACTGTAGTTCATCATCTTGCCAAGAGCATGAAATATGCCATGTCATTGATGGAGAATATGGCTGTCATTCTCGACCCAGTGCCACATGCTCTGCTTCAGGAGACCCCCACTACACTTCTTTCGATGGACATAGATTTGACTTCCAGGGTACATGCCGCTATACACTGGCCACTGTTTGTAATGATACTCTAGGACTACCATATTTTCAAGTCACTGCACGAAATGAAGCATGGAATGGACTGTCAGTGTCAGTCACTGCTGAAGTTTATGTCAATGTTTCCGGACACCTGGTGCATGTTTCACGCAACACATATGGCACAGCTGAGGTGAGTTTAAAAAGAGTAAAAAAAGAGTCTGATAATTAATGAATAAAGGAATTATCCAGTGAGAAATGAAAATTGATTCACAGTAGACAAAGAACTACAAAAATTCTATAATACTATTAAAGGAATTGTCTGATTTTCATTTTTTGTCAACAGATTGACAGTGAAACCAGGAATCTCCCTGCCGTTCTTGACTCTGGCCATGTGTCAGTTTACTCTGATGGATGGAATACATTTATCACAACTGACTTTGGCCTAAGTGTGAGCTATGATGGCTTTTCGGTGGTTCTAATCACAGTTCCAGGGAATTACAGTGGAGCCACATGTGGCCTCTGTGGTAACTTCAATGGTGACAGCAATGATGATTTCCGTTTGCAATCTGGCCTGGTGACTTTTTCTGCTTCAGAGTTTGGAGCTGACTGGAAAGTGGGGAATGACACAACATGTAATGATGGATGTGGAGACGCCTGCCCACTGTGCCAAGACCCCTCTAGAGCACAGACTCTGTGTGGAATCATAACGGACAATCAGGGTCCTTTGAGTTTCTGTCATGCTAATGTTGATCCACTTCCCTATTTTAACGACTGTGTCTTTGATCTGTGCCTGTCAGAGCACAGAAATGATGTACTGTGTCGTTTCATTGAAACGTATGTTAGTGCCTGCCAGTCTGCCAATGTCAGGATTTATCCCTGGAGAGAAAATACAACATGTCGTAAGTGAATTAAAAGAAAATCTTCCCAAATGATGAAATGAAAATATGTGTGTGTAAATGTTCATTATTCTCCTTAATATTATTAATCTATAAACTATTTAAAATCATTCTCCAACATGTTGATTAAACAAATGCATTATGTGATGTTTAACAGTAGGTGCACAGTGAAAAGTCATATCATTATATGTGTGCTAATTCCTCAGCTATAAACTGTACTGTGAACAGTCACTATGAGCTGTGTGGCTCTGACTGTGGGCATACCTGTAGCAGCAGTACAAATGTCACATGTGAGAGAACATGCAGAGAGGGCTGTTTCTGTGATGAAGGCTATGTGAGGAGTGGAGGAAACTGTGTGCCTGCAGAGCAATGTGGTTGCTCCTACAATGGATTCTACTTCCAGGTGAGTTTCTGACACCTTTTTACACTGCCTTACATTATACTTATTCACCTTTCTACAAACCTTTCTACATTTTGAACTGTCACACTCTTAAATGAATATTTGAATTTGACCATTTTCAACAAAAATCGCTGAATATTTTATTGGATTTAAAGGAAAAACCAAAAAAAAAGACATTTATTGGTTTTATTACTTCTCTGGGTCAATACTAACTTTGAAATGGAATTACAGCTGCTGGTTTTCTGGCATGTGTCTCTGTGTGAAAAAAGTAGTGTAAACATATATACCACTGAATAAGCTATTAAGTAAAATCATGTACGTTCTGTTAAATAAAATCAGTGCATGATCTATTTAATTATGTTGATTAGCATAACATACTCCAATGCTTTACTTTATTAATCGGAGACAGTAAAATCTTAGCTTTTAAATCCAAATTTGCCCTGATTTCTATCCACCCTGCTGTTAACCTGGAGTACCACACACCTCTATATACCCGAGCTCAGAGTTACTTTCAAACAGAAATGTGTCAGTGAATGGTACTGATTGCCAATCTTATTTCTCACTATACAAGCTGCAAGCCGGTAACATGTGATTTAAAATCCTAAAGGTGTGTTCCATTAATGTGCTGTGTGTGTTATTTTTGTCACAATCAAATAAGCATTTGGAACTGTGGAAAATTTAAGTGGGGGTATATTTCCATTATTAAAAATAATTATACAAGTAAAATTGAATTGAATATTTTGTTCTGCTGTATATTTGCACAGTATATGGCTAGATTAACAATAAAGTGTTCAAATTTCTAATCTAAAATCTTTTCTTTTGTTCTTGCAGATTGGTGAAAAGTTCTGGACTGAACATTGTTTACAACACTGTGAGTGCTTAGCATCCAATGACCTGCACTGTGTCTCTACCCCCTGCTCTCCCGCTGAGGAGTGTGTGATCAGGAATGGTAGGCTTGGCTGTTACAGCCAAATGTCAACTTGCATGGTCTCAGGAGATCCCCATTATTACACCTTTGATGGGGCTGTGGCTCACTTTCAGGTTAGAACTGACTGTCTGTGTTAGTACATTCTTTTTGAAAATCAAAATGACATAAAATGGCAGCATGGTGGTGCAGCGAGTAGCATTACTGCCTCAGAGCACCAGGGGCTTTTGTTCAATCCTGAGCTCAGGTTACAGTCTGTGTGGAGTTTCTGTCTTTGTTCTTGTGGTTCTCTGGTTGTTTAACTTCTCATAACTTTATTTAATACTGTAATATTTAATCAAACATTTTGCAGGGCTCTTGTTCATATGAGATTTCTCAGACATGTGGGAATGTCTCTGACAATGATCTACAATTCAGAGTAGTGGCAACCAACATGCATCGTGGGAGCACAGTTGTGTCCTTTGTATCTGTAGTGGATGTGTGGCTAACTAGTCAAGAGGAGCAAACACTAATAACAATTGGACAAAACAGGAAAGTAAAGGTATTAAAACAGTAATACTGCAACATAAAACTTTATAGCCTTGCTTCCACTGAAATATGTGAGACATGGGTGGAATTTATTTTCTTTTTTGCTGTTACAGGTTAATGGGAATGCAATGAACTCGTCTACTTATCAAATCAGTAACTTTGCAGAAATATATCACGAGCAGAATTTCATAGTTGTGAATGCATCGCATGAACTCATGGTCTACTTTGATGGTCAGTTTACACTATTAGTGAGATTGGGCCCAAGCTTCCATGGGTCTGTGTGTGGGATGTGTGGTAACAATAATGGAGATCCTACAGATGACAAGACCCTACCCAGTGGAGAACTTGCACCAAATGATGCTGCTTTTGGCAACAGCTGGATATCAACCACCAGTAGCCCAGGGTAATTAAATCGATAAGAAGATAACAGTAAAATTATAAAATGAACAATGATTCATGGACTTTTCAAAAATATTTTAGCCTTAACAATGAAAAATATTAGCAATATATTAATATTTGCATTTAGCCTTTGACATTCCATTTATGTTAAGTAAATGCAGGTAGTTATAATAAATTAAAGCCAGATGTTGCAAAGTTAATATATTTATTTTCATGTATTTTAAATACTTTTTTAATGAAAGACATCTGAAGGTGCAACTCTGCAAAACTTTTCTCATTTTCACAACTTCAATTCAATTTATTTATTTGTATAACACTTTTAACAGTGGACATGGTCTCAAAGCAGCTGAGGTATAGAAACAGAAAAAAACCCTTTCATACACTTTCATATTATCCATGTCCATCCTGTGTCCTGTCTAGATGTGGTGCTAGTGACCAGCCTGTTGATGAGAATGACTGCCCCTTCAGAGAGGAGTACTCTGCACTCTGTAGTATCATCACCAACAGCAGTGGACCATTCCAACATTGCCATTTCCGTATCAGCCCTCAATCTTACTACAGTTCCTGCGTGTATGACCTATGTGCTTACCCACAGACATGGGGACAAGACTTACTCTGTTCAGCTGTGGAGGCCTATGATGCAGCCTGCACCATGCTGGAGCTCCTGATCCCAAACTGGCGCTCTGATCTGTCTTGCTGTAAGTTTGCTGTATCTATACACTCATCTATGATGCAGCATTTTAAGAATCTGAATAATAGATGGACTTAATGAATAAATTAAAATACAATGGCATTATAGTAACTATGCTGTGGAGGATGTTAGGTTTAAACATATTAAAAGTCATTTTTACAAAATGTCATGTATTTTCCTCTATTTAGCGGGAGTGGACCCCTGTGGAGATCTACAGTGTACTGAGAATGAGTGGTGTGGGGAGAAAGACGGAAATTATGGCTGCTTCTGTAATGAGAATTATCCCAGACAAAACCCTGATAGTTATGGTACATTTTTTTTTTACAGTTATATTCATATGGAAACAAATGCCTAAGTTACTTAATTCCCACAAACCTAATGACTTTTTTCTACCAGACTCGACTGAAATATGTGAGAGCAGCTCTGGCACCATGTCTCTGTCCCGCTGTCAGCTGTTTGAAGCTGGTTTTCTTGCTAGCAACCTCCATTTACATGACCCCAGCTGCAATGGAACAGTCCATGATGGCAGACTGGTGTTCCACTTTGATAATGATGATCACATCTGTGGCACAAATCTCACGGTACTAACTATCAATTGAGATTGGTTTAAAAATTTCTTTCATTAGTTTTCTTTTAATTAATAAAAAAATGTTAATTTAAATTAATTCAATGATATTTACAGGCCAATGGTACCCATTTCATTTATGAGAACATAATCCAAGGGGAGGTGGGCTCAACAGCCAGCTCTATTCACAGAAAGAAAAGACTGGAACTTAGATTCTCCTGCATCTACAAGCTCAGCCAGACATTTACCATGGACAGAGAGCTGAATCCTATTCAAAGGTAGGGTGCAGTTTATTTATAAACCTTTATGTAATGGATCTAAACCTTGCATGTATTGTCAGCACCAGCTCTGTATGCCAGCTACTAATTAGTCTATAATTATACTTTTTCAAAGCATCGTGCACAAGATTCTTCCGGGTGAAGAGGGCATGTACCAGGTCAGGATGATTCCCTATGAGGATGCTGGCTTCTCCCACCCTTACAATGGCAGGGTGGAAATTGAGGTGGGACAGCAAATCTACATAGGCATCTTTGTTCAGGGAGTGGACAACCGTCAGATTGCCACGGTGATAGATTCATGTTGGGCAACACCTGTAAATCAGGCGAACTATACTGTACGCTGGGACCTGATTACTAGAAAGTAAGTACCTTCCTCCTTCTCTACCTATACACTCTCTATATCCATGCCAAGCAGGGACATGAAAGAATATGTGTGAATATGAAGAATAGTTGTTTGACATGTTTTCAGTTTCATATTCTAAAATGAAAAGTATCAATAAATAAAGAGGAACATTTACAGTATTTACAGCAGTGTCAGTACAGTCAGTACTCTACAGCCTTGTACAGTGATTGCACAGCAAAATCAGAAAGCTCTAGAAAGATATTTCAGATATTTTAGACCACCATCGAGCAAAGGTCCCTTTAAACTGAGTGGTCAGGGTCATCGAGTATGTTGCCCACCCAGTTCTCTTTTCCTGTGGCAAAATAACAATGACAAATTTATTTGAAACATTGTTTGGTTAATATGTTTGTATGTTTGATGCCTTATTTAAATGTAAGACTATACAGATGTTTCATTCATATCCCTTGATGAATATTTAAATGTTTCTTGATGAAGAATGTGCAGTGCAGTGGACTAGTAGCTTTTAATAAATTGCCTAGAAGCTGCCTCCATGTGTAAATTTAACCAAGTAAAGATTTTACATAGATTGTACATTAAATATTTTCAGGTGTCCTAACTCAAACGATGGTACAGTGAAGATTCTTGAGAATGGTGTCTCCACAACTGGACGATTCTCCTTCAAGATGTTTTCTTTTTATGAAGATGAATCCAGGGTTTTTCTTCACTGCAGCATTCATCTTTGCCTTCTAAGAACTCATGACTGTGCAGCGGTGAGTTACTTCAGAACTTTAGACTCTTAGTCCAGTGAAGGCACAAGGATGATTAACACACAGTTAAGGACTGTGTAATAATAATGCCCTAACCTCAACACTGCTGTAGCTGATCTACTGAACCTTCAACACACACACACACACACACACACACACACACACACAGACAAACAAAACCACATCAGTGACATTTCTGTACTGAGAATAAACCAACGCCCAAATCATGCTAAGTTCTGGTTCCTTTCCACTGATAGAAAGATTAAAGGGGTGCCAGTATTTTTGTTGACTGATTTATAGTTAAGGCTGACTGATGGACATTTTGAAATTTTACACCCACAAAGTGACTTGTTTTGATGGTGGACCTGATAACTAGCCAATAAGAGGAGCAGGTGTACCTAATGAAATAAGGTTATATTGATTTTTACTGAAACATAATGTGAATTTCAGGTAATTTAAATTCTAGTGAACCCAAAAGTGAACAGTAAACAGTGCTTAAGACAGGAAAATGATTAATTTGCTAGCAGGTTAAAGCTAGTCAATAGAGTAATCTGTAACACCTAATTTGAATATTCCTTTTTACTTTTTGGGAAGTAAAAGGTCTGTAAGTTTTAGTGGTAAAGTGACACTTTAAATACTTATTTAATAATATCAATCATGAAATGATTTAGTGGTGAAGGAAATGACTCAACCCATGTGAAATAAATAAAACCATTTGTGAACCAGGAACTAAAACAAGATTCAAAATTCAAAATATTTTGCCTTTATTTTTTGTTTTGTGCAGCGATGTTTCCCTGGATATCACCACCGTTCAGGCAGGTCTTTGGGCCCCCACGATAGTGCCTCAATCTCCATGGGGCCTTTTATCTGGACCGCAAACAGCAGAGGTAAAAACTCATAATTTGACATGAGATTTGCCATGTTTACTTCACATTTTAGTTTTCTTAAACCCATTAAACTGTGTTGAGTATTAATGTTACTGGGAAAACTTGTTAAAATCCCATTTACTGGGAAGTGGTCATAATCCCATTTCATCCCTGTAGAGATCACTGAACTCCACTGGACACAGCTAGACTTTTCACTAAACTGTGATAAAAAAAAACCCCCAAACAAACAAAAACAACTTAGGCCTTTAAAAAACAGTAACCACAACCGTTTCTGCAATTTCTATTTACATTCTTATAGAATCATATGGCACTGACCTTTTTTGTTTGTTTACAGTTGTGTAGGCCAAAGAAGAAAGGAAAACGTCTTTTATTGGATTTCCTGAGCATCTAAATAATTCTCTAAATGCAAATATTACAAGCAAAGATTTTACTGCCTTTAATTTCTCTGGTATGAGTTTCCATGACCTCTGAATCATATAGCAATCTTAATCGTTAATTATTCTATGAGTGAATCTTTCTGTTTAAATGACATCTTTTACATTCGTTCTTATTATGGACTTTTTAGAGAGGTGTGTACACACTGGGATCATTAATCAAAAAGAAAATAATCTGAGTAACAATACACATGACACTGACTGGCAGAATAAATTAATTTGGGGTGTGAAATATGTACGTCACTCTATAGAATAAGTCTGCATTTATCCTGAAAATGTTTTCTGGGTTGTTTTAAAACTTTAATAAAGTTCTCTCTATATGTGTGTATGCATTATTGTATTATTTCATGAATTAACTCAAAACAGTTTCACTCTATACACTCAAAAAAATGAACTTTCACTGTTAGATTTATTAAACCGACCCTTGTTCACAGTACATAAAGAATGCAAGTAACTAAATTAACGTAAGTTTACTATGTTATTTAAACAAAAATTTAGTAGCATCTACTTTACTTAACAAGTGTTTAATCTGTCAATTTACCATTGTTAAGTAAAACGCAAATCCAATTAAATTGGACCTTTCGCGGGTGCTGTATTTTCCCGCGGGAGGCGGAGTAACGGACGAAAGCGCGAAGAACGAACTGAGAAGAAGTCTTAATCGCCATCTTCTTTTTTTCAGGTGTGAATATTTCATTATAATTCTTTACCATCCTGATCAACACTGACTATACAAAGTGGTGTAGGTGTCCTGAGAGTTTTATGATTTAAACTTACCAGTCTATTTTGGAGTCTGTGGCGTTTAGTGTTTTTTTTTTAAATATTATTTTAGGCAGTTATGTTAACTCGCGTTTCTTAAGGCAAGCATGTGGCAGTGTAAAGACTGTAAAATAACCGTGTCAGCTAGATCTCAGTTGTTGAAACACTATAGATTAGTGCATGGACATTATGGTCATGGTAATCGTTTCCTGTGCACTTATTCTGACCATCTTAACCGTTCACATGCCAAGGAGACCACTGGATTGTCTGTGAATTTAGCTACGTTCAGCTGTCATGTGTGTTCTTGCAGCAACATAGCGTCAACACGTGAGTATTTTAGTCACATCAATAACCATCTAAAAAACAATGAAACGGTGTGTTGTATGTTTGAACACTGCTCTTTTCAGACAAATGTGTGTGGCACATTTAAGTCCCATAAAAATAGGAAGCACAATCCTTATTCTCTTCAGGACTTCAAACCAGGAGTCGTTAGAGAAAGTGGTACTCAGAATTTCTCAGATGAATTCAGTGATGATGAATTGCCAGCAGAAGAGGGGAATGAAGATGTTTCAGGTAGTGTGGAAATTGTCACAGAAGGACAAGATTTGTCCAAGACCATAGAGCTAAAATTCGCATCAATTTTGCTAAAACTTGAAAATTATTTTCATGTTCCTAGTAATGCCATTGATGAACTTATAACAGATTTGCAGTACTTGATCAGTTCTGCATCAGTATCCTTGTCAGCTCAAGTTATTCTTGATACCTTTCAGAAACATGATCTTTATGTAGATCAGCTGGTCATAAAAGAGCTGATCAGTTCTTTGTCATGGTGCAATCCTCTGTTGAAAGCTACAGCAAAAGATGGTCCTTTAGCCACTGCTTTCAAGCGCATTAAATATTACAGAGAGAATTTTGAGATAATTGATCCCATTGAAATAATTCTTCAGTCTGAAAAAAACAGATCTTTCCAATATATACCCATCTTAAAATCATTACAACAGCTGCTCAGTCAGAAAGACATCCATAATAAAGTTGTTCATGGTCATACAGGGCAACAAATCATAAATGATGCATCTTACAGATCTTTCAAAGATGGTCAACACTTTAAAGATAATGAGTTTCTCTCAGGGACTGATCTCAGACTCTCCTTGTGTCTGTACATAGATGACTTTGAGCTGTGTAATCCATTAGGGACATCACGCAAAAAGCATAAAATCTGTGCTGTTTATTGGATTTTAGGAAACTTACTACCAGGGTCTTGTTCATCATTGTCCTCAATTCATCTCGCTCTGTTATGTAAGAGTGATGATGTGAAGGCCTTTGTCTATCAAAAAATTTTTGAGCCTCTTGTAAACGACCTCATTACTTTAGAGCAGCAGGGCATGTTTGTCAATCACCTGGAAACATTTGTCAGAGGCACAGTGCAATATGTTGTTGCAGACAGTCTCAGTGCACATGCTTTGCCAGGTTTTGTTGAGAACTTTTCAGGGGATTATTTTTGTAGGTTTTGCACTGCTACACGCACAGATATTCAGTCAAAAGAGGTCAGAGATGGTGTTTTTTTCTCTCAGGTCTGAAGAGCAGCATAAAGTACATATGGTAGATGCATGTGAGAAAGGGGAAGCATGTTATGGAGTAAAAAATGCTTGTCCTTTATCTGAGAACCTCTCATACTTTAAAGTCACTGCAGGTTTTCCCCCAGATGTGGCCCATGATCTCCTAGAGGGAATAGTGCCTGTTGAGTTGGCTGGATGTTTTGAAATATTTATAAAGAAAAATATTTCACGTTTGATAAGCTTCATAAGCTGATTCAGGAATTCCCGTTCAAGTGGGGAGTAAAAAAAGTATTGGTGGAAACGCACATGAGAATTGGTGTTTGCTGCGGCTAGTACCATTAATTGTTGGAAAACTTATACCTCAGGATGAACCTGCTTGGGAACTTATTCTTCTCTTAAAAGACATTGTTGAACTACTTGTATGTCCTGTGCATACTAGTGCATCTGTTGCATACTTGGAGAGCAAAATAGCTGAACACCGCCATCTGTTCCAAGTACTTTTTCCAGAAAGAAAAGGCTTTTGCCAAAACATCACTTTCTGGAGCATTACCCAGAAATGATCAATCTCTTTGGTCCTCCTGTTTTGTTCTGGACAATGAGATTTGAAGCCAAGCATAGTTTTTTTAAACAAGTAGCTAGGCACACAAACTGTTTCAAAAATATCACCAAGACTTTGGCCAGGAAACATCAGCTCATGGTTGGTCAATTTATGCAGTCATCCCGAAGTGATGAATCATCTGTAGAAGTTACTCGCATTTCAACTGTCCCTGTTGATGTTCTTCAAGAAGACATTGCTTACAACTTTACTCAGAAATACCCAGAAGCTTCTGCTATTAATTTAGCTCAGACAGTGTTTTCTGATGGTGTAAAGTATGCAAAGGGAATGATCATTGTGCATGGAACAATTAGTGGGCTGCCTGATTTTGCAGAAATTGTGCAGATTTGTGTTTTGAAAGATGGAATTGCTTTTATAGCGAGAAAGCTAGGTTCCTGGTACAATGAACACTATCGATCCTTTGAGTTGGAATCACATTCAAGGGATCTTTCATTTATAGAGTTGGGAGAATTAGCAGATTGTTATCCTCTCTCTGATTATAAAGTTGGAGCTCTTCGTATGGTTACCTTGAAAAAGTACATACATGCTTTTTAACCAATATTTTTTCTCTTTCAGAGTGATTGAGGATCAAACAAAGAAAATGACTAATCCAGCAAAGTTCAGAATTGTTCTTGGAGATAACGACTCCATGAAATTGACGCTGCCTTCTGGAATACCCAATTCTGTAGAAGAATTAAATCTGAGATTAGGAAACAATGTGGTGTCACAGGCGATTTCAGACTGCAGTATCTTGATACTGACTTTGATGATTTCTTAAATCTTACCTCAGCTGTGGAAGTGGTAGCACAAAGTGGAGCGATATTAAGTGCATATGATGTCTGTTCTCTTTCTTCTGCGGACACTGATATACGTTCATCAACTTCATCTCCAACACCTTCTTGCTTGTCAGTTTCTCCAGCGCCATCCAATGTTTCTTCTGCTTCAGCTTCTGAGCCTATGCCTTTATCTGCAAAGCTGAGAAGTGAAACCTGGCCAACTACCTTTCCAATCCCTACATTTCCTTATGAGGTAGAGCTGGAACTGCAGAAAGCCCATGAAGAGTTCTTGAATGATGGTACTTTACTTAACATAGACTCAAAAAATAAACTAAAATCAGAAATTCTGAAATCCTTAGCTGCAGAAATAGTGAAGTACAAAGTGTACCCCAGGAGTGAAGAATATGAAGCGGTTGCAAAAGCACTGATTACAAAACATCCATGCCTACGGGAAAAGGGATCTGTTGGTGGGATCTATGGCTGGAAAATCAGTCTACAATGGAAGATGGGGAACTATTGTCGCACTCTGCGAGCAGCTGGCTGTTCTGAAATAAAGATAAATTCTTTAAAACACAAACATGGTGAAAACACAAATCCAAACCAAGTGAAAAAGCCCAAGAAGGCTGAAGTCAATTTCTATCATGAATATCCAGCTGGAGAGAATAAACAAAGCCTAGAGGAAGAGCGACTGGCATTGCTGTCAGAGGTTCAGAAGAAGGACAACCATCAAATTATTAAACACAAAATGGAAAAAACGTTTGCCTACAGACGACGTGAATTAATTGAAGATGAGCCCTTTATTGTTGACTTTAAAAGCAGATGGCCAGCTCTATTTTGTGAATATGAGGTAAATATGATGTTATAACTGATATGATGTTTCTTTAGTAGTTTTAAATAGTGTAACAAATAGTAATTAATTTCCCTTATGTCAAATTTTGCTTTAGTTATTCATACCATGCAAGGTTAGCCAAAGTGCTGTTTTGTGTTTAGATGTCATTGAATAACCCTGAATATATTTCTAAACATGAAGGCTATCCTTAGTATAAGCTTATGTCTCTTAAATCTGTAGATTGCTGCTGAATTCACTCGAATCACCACCGTCCCACTAATTCAGACATTTATGGCAAAACTGGATGGTTACACAAGCAAACTGGCCAGCATCTACCGAAGAAAAGGAGGAGTTGCAGGGCATAAAATTCGCAAACTTATGGCTGCCGCTGACCAGGTTTGTGATTTGTAATTATGATGCTTGTAAATCATTTTCAATTTAGCATGATATGTCATTGTCTCTAACTTAATGTCTGTATTCTTCTACAGAATGATACCATCTCAACTCGGAGAGCTTGCATTCTCAGAGCACTTTCTGCGTATCTTAATGAAGATTATGAAAAGCTCATGAAGGAGTATGCAGTAAGTGGCATTCTTTTGAGAATATTTAAAGTAAAAACACCCCCCAAAATCACTAGACAATACAATACAGCGCTTATATTTGGGCAAAATTCACATAATGTAGTCAAGAAATATAAATGTACAAAGTATATTTAACTCAAAAAACAAAGAAAGTAAAGTAGTCTTTTAATGAAACAAACTGAATAGTTTGATGAGTAACTCGGGTGCAGTTGCAGTAGCATCAGTGGTGCTTTATCATTGCTGGTGGCTTTATTGTTTCTTGAAATCTAGTGTGATTTTTTTTTTTTTTCCTGGGCAACTCATTGGTGTGAAACATTATGGGCAATTGATACAGAATTCTCAGATTATTTGCTTTTTCTGGATGTGATCTATCATCTAAGTGATGTTAAATTTGCAAAATGCATTTGTTGGTGCAGTTAAAATGACTGAATAGTGTTACTCTTTTTGTGTTTTTTAGGATACCGACATTGCGAATGCTGAGAGAGACATGGCTGATACAGTCATTGGAATTTACATCATCAGGCCTGAAGATGCAGAACTCTGTGATACACCATCAGATGTTGGACTAATTGTTGAGGGAGTGAAAGTGCTTCAGGAGCTTGGCGATGTCACCAAGGCTTGTGCTCTTCTATTGGGAGTCATATACAGCTTGAATCTCAGCTATCCATCAGACCTGAAGTACACTTTCGAATTTTTTCAGAAAGTGTTACTGGGACTTGATGCAAAGAAACTTTCACACAAAATACAGGTTCTCGAAAACAAACTTGTTGATTGAGTCAGTACATCGTCATTTATCTTGCACTTGTCCAAAAATTTTTTTTTTTTGACACAAAAAAATAGTCTCAAAATCAGAATTTTTTGTGACAAACTCTCGTTCACATTTAAAATGTGTTTGTGTTTTTTAAAAATTAGGGAGTGGTTGCAATGTTTCCTTAATGGTTAATGGCACTAAATGGCACTTCTGTTAATGGCACTAAAATTTGAAATCTTGAAAGTGGAGTTCTGCAGCTTTTGAGCAGAGTTGTTTTATTGCTTTTAGGAAATGTGAATTTTAAATAGTGTTTGTGGTTGTTCACCAAAAATTAGAGGCCAGTTTTAATGTTCCCTTTACTGATGGCTCAAGAGATATATGAAAAATTGAGTGCTGCAGTATTTTGTGGAACGCTGTCTTAAACAAACTTTCCTTTTATGTATTTTTTTTCTAAGTAAAATTGTTTATTATAATATTAGAAGGCATTTGGCCATTGTAAGAACTTGGGAGGAATGTTTGTTATTGACCAGAATGTTGTGTTTTTTAAAAAAATTTGTTTTATTTTTAAAACAAATTGTGACGTTTAAGCTGTTTGTGGTTTACAAAAACAGGCCGGTTTTTGATGTTACCTTCATTGATTGCACAAATTATCGGAAATATCAGAAATGGAGTTATGGAGTTTATTTAATATAGTATGTTTCTAATTATATGTTTCTGGTAAATTTATTACAATCTTTTGAAGGCAGTTGCACTTTAAGACATTGTAAAGAATGTTTATTATTAACCAGAAAGATGTTGTCTAATTGTTTCTAAAGACCTGTTGAATGGAAATTGTTGCACAGTTTCTTAGTGGTTGTATATTGCAAGACCTTGAAGAGCAAATAAATGCATTTTGTTTCAGAAAATATGCTTGTGATAATTTTTCACTTGTAGATCAACTAGTTTAAGTAAATAAAATCAATAAAAAAAGTTTTCACCTGCCACACTGAATGTTCGTAAATGTAACGTAACATTATTAAGTAAAATGTTCATATAACTAATTTGTAAAAGTGACAAATCTTAATGTTTTGTATTTACTCAAAGAAATGTTGTCAACTTCACCTACATTTTTTTTGTTCATACAACTAAACCACTAATCGTAGAAACTACTCAACATAGTTGCGTGGAACCACTTGACACTGCTTTTTTATGTAAGTCCAACAAATCATTTTTTTGAGTGTAGACCAGCCATAACAGAAACTCGGTTAAAGAAAGGATTATAAAATAATGCCTTTTTTGGAGTTGTGAGTGGGGAAAGTGTAGCTGAACTGTGGGGTGTGTAGATTGTTATAGATGTTTCTTATAGTAAGAAAACTTCTGCCTTTAGTTAAGTAAAATTAGTATTACTCTAATGATGTTGGAAGATTAATTTTAGAGCTAATCTGTGGTGTAGATTTGCTCTTTGTGTGTGTGTGTGTGTGTGTGTGTGTGGAGAAGAGAGGACCTTTAATTCACCTCTCTTCTGCTGATAAGGATGAAATATCAGGGATGAGATTGTTTTTTTTTACATGCACATGAATGTAATAATGTTTAGAGTATTATATAAAAAATATAGTGTTACAAAATGAAACTATTACACTTTTGGATTTGCTGAAACACACACACACACACACACGGCACAGTGTGAGCAGATTATTTTTATTTTGTACCAAGATCATACAAAGACTGATTATTCTATAAATTTAAAAAGTTGTGCATAAAATTCACAAAACATCATAACCATAGTAAGGTTGCATAAATATAGGCTTTTACTACCAAAGTTGTTTTCTGACCTGTTCATGACATCACATGACCTGTTCAGGATTAGACATGTGTGGATGACCTTTTCATGAGACATGTGGTTAGCTTTTTACACTGCGATATGAAAGGGACAGAGTTCATGTTCAGACCCTAAACACTGTTTAAACAGACTGTAATGTGGCAGGGAGTGAAAATATCACAGAATATTTTAGAACTGATTCATCGACATATGCCTAATCTGTATGACATCACTGTGAGTTTCATTTTTTTAAAGAATTCATCAGAAAACATGATAACATTTGCTACAAATGAGCTTTAAAACACAGGTCATTTCTCTGCACTGCACTGGAACTGTTCACACACAACTGACAGAACAGACATTTTGTTTTTCCTTGCTTGCATTTGCTTTTATGATATTATAAAAATGTGTACACAGATACCTCACTCAGAATAAACAGATTATAATAACTAATCTACATTAGTGAATGCTACATGCCCTTTAATGCAGTATACAAAAATATTCAGAGATTGAGAACGGTCAGGAGATAGAATAGCAGAGAGAGAGAGAGAGAGAGAGAGAGAGAGAGAGAGAGAGAGTGACAGAGAGAGTGGATGAGTTTTACTGGTCTGCAGTTCAAGATTTTAACATGAAGATTATGATTAGATTAAATTAGATACTGTATTTGATCCTTTACAGATTTTTACATTACTATTAAAGCTCTAACAATGTGAGCTGAGAACAAACCACTGCTGTGTTTATACTGAGTGATGTGGGAAGAAGGGTGCCAATACTTTGTTCAGCTCAGCAGTCAGTAATTATTCACCCACTGATTTACTGTCCAGTATGTGAAGCATGAACTTCACACAACTAGGCTACAAAATGCACATGCTCATAAATATTCATACAGGAATTTGCATACATAATTGTTTACATGTTTGTTTTTTGTCTTTCTGTAGACCAATGTTTATACATTATGCACTGAATAATTCATTTTTATTGGATTTTATAAGAATAATTTAGATTTACAAAAAAAAGAAGAAAAAAGAAAAAGAATCTAATATAATGTCAGTGCTTTAGCATGCGGTCTGTCCTGTACACATTACCATGGCTTTCTGAAGGGTTTTTTTTTCGTGCTGGTTTCAGTTGAATAGAAATCAGATTATTCCACACTAATCAGCCCTTGTCATATAAACAATGATATAAACTGTTATATAAACATATAAACAATTGTCTACAGGTAAACTGTAAAGGGTGAAATGTTGAACATATTACAGTAGAATCAAATGTACACTTGCAGGTGATTATTAAAAGTGATTAAAGGTAAAATATAATTTGCTACATGCAGCACAAACTTCAAATGTGGCAAGACATTTTCAAAATGTGAAAGACATCAAGATAAAATTTTATTTCACATTCTGGAAGCAAATTTCTTTTAGGATATCTATTGCTAAAGATGTTTCAGGAAGATTTTAAACCATTAGTCACTGGGATTGATCCACAGATATCAATATTTAAATTACAAGGTCAATAAAAAAAGCTTGCATAATTAGTTGTCATTATTGTAGGCAGATTTCATGCCTGAAAGCTTCATAATATCATACCAGGCTTTCACGGTGAATCTATTCATCATGTATACTGTGTAGAAAATCTGAATGCAAAATTTTCTTCAAAAGCCTGTAATGTTCAGAACATGACCTTACTGCTTAACTTCCCATACATGGCTGTCTGAGAAAATGGTGGTCTGATCGGCTGCTTTTGAGAGATAAAAATGGCGTCTGCATCCATGTTTGTCCTTGCTGAGTCCTACAGGCATCCATGGGGGCGTCTCCATGGAAACACCAGATCAGACTGGGCCGAGGTAATTAAGTCACATGGCCAAACCTGGAACAGGCCCAGAAGACTGCGTTATTGCAATCTCACATCAATCAGCAAGCTGAACAATCGTATCCTCGCTGTGGGAAAACTCACGATGGCATTTCAGCAGATCTGTCCTGGCAGCTGATGCTGCAGTGGAAATGAACTGTTTCTTAAAATAGAACTGGTGAGTAAGAGGAGAAACGAGAGGCAGAGCGAGAGGCAGAGCGAGTCTTATTATACATTATCACAGGGAAATATCTCAAATATGTCCTTTTACTGCTGCAGATTTTTTCCCCTTTTCCTGAGACTCAATCTTTAAAACCTCAGACATATGCAAGGCATTAGACTTGGCATTAGCATCTTCATTAAGAACTTTATCCTGGTCAGGGTAGCAGTGTGGTTCCAGCCTATCCCTTATTTTTGCTAATAAAGAAAAACATCCATTTGTCAGAAACAGAAAACGATTGAACAGAGCTATCTCTCTCTCAAACAGAAGAGCAGCCTTTCCTGATTCCCAAGAAATTAATGCTGTTCTCAGGTGACTGTTGTTCCTATCAATGCTCTGAATATGAGATTCTTTTTATCTGTGTCTAGTTCTGAAACTAAATTTGCTAACACTGAATGTGGTGGAATTAGAACTTCCTTTTTATTTTTAATGAGTTAAATGTTCTGGGTTTTTTTCAGCATTCTAATCCTATTCTGCCAATTGTATAGTAAGCTCATTAATCCCAAGAACATCAATTCTTAATGGGAGCTGACAGCACCGGTCCAGACATGTGTGAGGAACATTGTGATGCATTGCTGCTGTGGTCATAATGCTTTTATGACCACATTTCATTTACTGGATCAGACAATTGAGTGACAGAGGAGAAAATTGAGTAAAAAGGAAAGCCCAGATTTGACAAAGACTCACCACTGACTCAAGATCCATCCTGTTTGGAATATTATGTTCTTTTTAACAGAAAATGCCAAAAGTGTTTACCAAAATACAAAATGCTTCATCTGCATATCTTGTGCTCATTTGGCAATGAGGAAAAATAGTTATTGAATTGCAGCTTGTTAAACTCTTATTCCAAGCCATACATATGCTCTTAATGTTGATGTCTCATTTGTTCCTCCATATTTTTTCTCCTCCTCTCCCTCTGTGCCCTGCTCCTTCTTATTCATACAGTCACTTCTGTCTTGCTGTTCGTGTGAAGCCCCTTGTGTTTGGGAAGAACCTGAGGGGAACGGCCATACCCCAGTGGCTGGCAGAACAGCTCTGGCAGGGTCTCTGTTCTAAACTGGAGTTTGTTTAAGTAGACATGACCTCGGCTGTTGGGCTGGGTCACTGATGGCTGTTGTTGAACAGTGAGAGAGGCATGAAGCTTAACAGGACTTTTACTTGGTTCCCAGGCTTGGAAGGCTGAGCTGGAGGTCAGTGGGTGACTGTTGGTTATGGAGATCTTGGACTTGGCCATCTGGGAAGGTGTTATGGTGTTAGTGACAGGAGTGTGGATCTCTGGTGGAAGAAGGAATGGTTTTTCTTTGGAGTGGAAAGCAATGGGCTGGAAAGTTGTAGGTGATGACTGGCGGTATGTGTGATCCATCAAAGGGAAACTCCTATAGTGGTCTCTGTTAGTCTCTGTATGTTCTGTAAGTGAAGGAAATTTTAAATGGGATGATATACATTCTGTTCGGATGAAATCTCCCCGAAGGGAATTCATTGCAACATAATCGCAAATCTAACTCTCAGCAGACACTCCCCAGTGTGAAACCCCCACTGTACTGGTTTTGTTTTGAATTATTTTGTGTTTTTGAAGAAATTTTAAGTGATTGAATCGATTTTGTTCACTTCTGTGTACTGACTTGTATTATTCATTTATGTAAGTACACTGCATGCTATAAAGAAAATGTAGCTTAACCCTAATCCCTTATCTACAAGATCTTTCTCAACATCATCACCTTGTGTACGAAATCCCTTACCTACATGTTTCTTCAAACAGGTAATATCAGAAGCAAATCAACCTCTTATATTTATAGAATAAATTCTTCCTTTAGCACTGGCTATGTGCCTAAATCTTTTAAGCTAGCAGTTATCAAACCCTTGATTAAAAACTGGACCTCGACCCCTGTCAGCTGTCTAACTATAGACCGATATCAAACCTGCCCTTTATCTCCAAGATTCTGGTGTTACTCAATCTTAGTGCAGCTTTTGACACCATTGACCACACTATTCTACTGGATAGGCTAGAACATGTTGTTGGTGTTGAAGAAACAGTCCAGTAACAGATTCAATTACACTAAAAGTTCAAAGGACTTTGGGAATCTGAGTGTGGGGTTGGATAAAGACCACAAAGCACTTCTGTAAGTCACTTCAGACAAGGGCATGTGCTATATTTTGTGTGTGTGTGTGTGTGTGTGTGCTCACAGATGGATACTGTGAGATCTCAGTAGGTTTTGGCATGGCAATAGAAAATTATATTTTCATTAGCCCCAACACTTCAGTAAGCCACTTCCTCTAAAACACCACGGTGATCGCAGGGATTCTCTGATATCCTGAATTCATTATTTTTAAATTAATTGCTGACCAAAAATTAAGTATCAGAAATATTGAAGCTTTACTGGGAGTCACATTCAGTCAATCCATGTTGAAACCACCTCTACCTCTGCTTAACTGGGTGGTCTCAAATATTTATGCACATGAAGGAGGATGCTTCCTGATATTTTTTTTCTTTAAATTTAAAATAGTTATATCTGCATTTTCAATACATAATTTCCATAAGCTTATTTAGCTGTCTATCTATCTACCTATCCATACACACATCCAGGTTCAAATAAATGTTTCATTAAAACAGATTACATAATACCTGATACCAGTCCAAATGAAGGCACACTGTAACTGATTAAAACTCATACACACCATTTATTGTGAGATTTGAACATGCTCATTTACTGCAGGCAGGGAAACATCTGAAAACTGTTTTTGTAACTGAAATATAGTCAGTTCTTCTCTTCTGTAAAATGTAAACAGTGAAAAAGGTGGAAACTAACGAAGACTAGACATGTCACCTAGAGGAGGCTGCAACTGTGAGTTAGACTAGAACCTAGAACCTTGGCCATTTTTATGGTTCCATTTGGAATGTTTGATACTACAGAAACTACGCTATAATCAGACATTCTGTAGATGGTTACTTGATGTAGGAGTGTTTGCCTTTTAGTGTGAGAGTAAAGTATATCTCTGCATGTTGAGTGTTTGCTCACCATTAGTGCTTATCAGGCGTCCAGAGATTCCATTAGATCTGACCGGATGATGTCCTGCCCCTCTGACCACGCACTCTGCCTCACCTGGCAGCTTTAGCCGCTCTGTCAGGGCTCTGGAGAGAGAAGATTTATAACACTAAGAATCATTAATGTACATTTTAATGTCACTTAACTGCAACTTGAAAAAATAGACATCATAATTTTTCGCTTTTTTCTTTTTAGTGTCACTACAGTGATAAAGATATGGTAACTTAAGCAATTGATACACATTAAAAAGGTAACATGATATTAGACACTTTATTAACATAGTTTAACTGTTCCCATCCATCTGGCTATATATTCTAATATACTCTTGATGTCAGACACTGAATACAGTGGATTTTTACTTTGTGTGAACTGAAGACTGGACTTCATCATCAGCTTAATGATCAAAATCTCACCTGCATTTGAAGTCCAACTGATTGTTTAAAAATATACAGATTATCTTACTTTATTTGCCGTTCTTATGTGTACAGTCTGGCTGATCATCAGTATAGTTTTACACTGCTATAAAATCAGTTCTGCTTATTGATGAGCAACTTCATGCTCAGTCTTTTAATGTGTGTATCAGCATGCTGAAGTTAAACAAGCAACTGAACTCACTCATGTGAATAGGTGTGAACTAATAAAATGCAGATGATTAAATGCTCCATTTACTGAAACATGCCTAGTACATTCTGTGCTTTATTGACTCGGGATTAAAAAAAAAAAATAAATAAAAAATAAAATAATAATAATAATAATAATAATAATAAACTGCTTATAAATTCCCCTGTAACCCACCATTAGAAGAAATTAATAATTACAAACAAAAAGTAAGTGTGTGTGTGTGTGTGTGTGTGTGTGTGTGTGTGTGTGTAGTGTTTTTAACACATTGCTTAATCCCCATAATCATTTTTCATACAGCCTCAAGAATGCAGAAATAAATATACTGGAGATACAGAAAACCTCATTTTTGTTTATTTGTTTGCTGTTTTTCTATATTGTCTATTTCTTTATATACTCCATCTGCTGGTTGATTTTTTTCTCTTTAAATTTAAATGTGCCATCATTGTTCTTCTTGATACATTTGTCAATGCTAATCTCTAACTGCACAGTTAAAATAGAGGTGTGTGTATTCAAACAATGATATAAAGGGTTCTTTATAAAGAAGTGATATAAGTGATATAAGGGTTCTTCGTGCCACATTACAACCAACATTAATTGTCACTCATCACCTACCAGAATCAAAAGCATAGACTGAATATTGGGAATACCTTTCTGTCTAAGGTTTCTCACATGGAATCTCCTACAAGCCTGGAGAAACCGAATCTAGAAACCCACAATTCCACGCATCCTAACATGTTTAGATATTTGTCCCTTCTGGGATTTTTATATGGATATCACACCTGCAGTAATGACAGGAACAGATTCTTGTACCATAAAATAATACACAGTATTTATGTTACTATATTTATAAACCGACTCTCATCACTGTTATTTAAGAAACCAGTAAGAAAGTCAACATCTTTGTATTTGTACAATGACAAAAAGTATTCTATTCTATTCTATTCTATTCTATTCTATTCATACTAAACCTTCCTTCAAACTGCCTTTGGCAAATCAGATGATCTTTCTCACATTTATCCCATTGCTAAGAATACACTGACCAAATCTCCACCAAAGAATACACCAATAGTGTCACCCTAGGTCACTCACTAAGAACCATCAGTCTAGAAACTCTGTTGGGAGGTAATGTAGCAAGAAAAGCACATTTTTTAGATTTTAAGTGCTAGTTTAAGTACTTCAATAAGGGGTAGATCTTTAGACATTGTTGAAAGACTGCCAGAGAAACATGAGCATGTTAGATTACCAATGTGAGAGGAAAATAACCGTTGACTGTGCATGGAAGTGACTGAAGGAGAGATCAGTGAGTTGTCCAGCAAGATTGAAAGATCCTGGCCTGGGGATGAACTTTTACTTTACATGGGATTTGGCAGAGAGCCTTATCCAGAGCAACTTACAGTTATCTCGTTTACACAACTTGCTCAAGGACCAAGCAGTAGCAGCTTGGTGGAACCAGGATTCAAACTTTCAACCTTCTGATTAATAGTCCAACACCTTATCCACTGAGAAACCACTTCCACAACAATGAGCAACACTGGAAATAAGTTTCAGCTGATGAGCTGCCATCTGTGTTAAGATTTCTGCCAGACATGCTGAGATCTCAGCAGAAACAGAGGGAGGGAAGGGGAAAATGATTTGACTGTCATCTGCATAGTAGTGTTGTGAAAACCCATGTGAGAATATAACTTATTTAAGAGAACAGTTTTAGAGGGAGAACAGAAGAGGGCTGAGTATTGAACCTTGTGGAACACCAGTGGAGAGTCTGTATGGAGCAGATGTCATTATCTTCCATGTCACCTGATATGAACAACCTTTCAGGTAGACAGCAAATCATGCTGCACCACAAATTTCAAGGCTCTTGAAAGGGTGGACAAGTCTTTTGACTGACTGTTTCAAACACTGCTGAGAGGTCCAGGAGGATGAGGACTGATGTGAGTGTTGATTTCACTAAGCATTGTGGTATGGTTTGGTGTTATGCAAGGTTCTGCTTTAGACCTCTGCTTTTTTCTTTATATATGCTACCTCTGGTTTCAATTATTCATAAACATGGTATTATCTCACACTGTTACACTGATGAAGAAGAGGGTAAATTTAATATGTATGTTAAATACATCACCCAGTTTGGATATAAATACCCCCAATTTATAATTTTAGTGTTTAATTCAACTTCACTATACCATGATAGACAGCTAAATTAACAATAGCTTTGTCAACATACAGATGTTTCTAAACCTCTAAGTACCATTTGTACTGCAGTACTATAGGTAGTTTCTGCACTGGCAGTATTTACCAAATCCATGTGGATTTCATAATTTATACACACACACACACACACACAGAGTCCATTTCATATATATATGTCTGAGTGGCACCCAGGTTCACTAAGAATGGTTAACTAATAAGACAACACTCATGCACTGTATCCATGTACAGTTTCAACTGGAAATATTCTTAAAATACACACACACAGACACACACAAATCCTACCTGGTGTTACTGGTATCCCCAGCTCCTCCACGGCTCCTCTCCAGACCCAATTTGGCAAAGATTCCGCCAAGCATCATGATGGCCACTGCACCGCATATCACATATACAATCATGTGCGTCTGGTCTGACTTGGGCACATTGCTAGTGTTAGTAATGGCATTAGCATTAGCATTGTTGGCATCATTTCCACTAGCAGGTTTTCCTGTATTGGCCCAGGCAGGTGTGTCATAATTTGAGCAACTGGTCTGTTCTAGGCTATGACCTTTGAACTGGCAACAGAAGCGATAGTAACATGAGCCACAGCAGAACAGGTAAGTGCCAGCATTGCAGTTAAATGGTGGGTCCCACTGGCCCATCACATCATAGTAACCCCAGCAACGGTTGCCTGATGACCCCACCCCTTCTTCCTCCATTGTCACAGTCCCTTCAGTCTGATTGGCTGAATCAGATGATATGACTGCTACGAGCAGGATAAGATTTAAAATAATCAGGAGTGTCGTGTTCATCTTCTTAGAAAAGAAATGTCCTCACCCACAATACGTTAGCAGGCTTTAAAAGCACAGGAAAAGCAAGGGATTGATAGCTCAAGAAAGTCAAATGTCTCAATAATAGCAGAAGAAACTGAGTCTTCTTATTCATTACATGATCAAGTTGTAATGTTAACTGACAGTTTGACCAGGAAATAAGACACCCACAACATGTGAAGCGAGACAAAAAAGGACAGCACACTGGTGGGTATCCAAGCGTCAGCACTGGAGAGAGAGAGAGAGAGACAGAGAGAGAGAGACAGAGAGAGAGAATGAGACACATAGAGAGAGTGAGACACTTTATCAGTTCCAGGATAATTGAAAATTATTTGCTCAACTTATGGAAGTGCTATTCTTATAACTGTTCACAATTTAAATGTGTAGGTTTTCTCTTTGTAAATAAGGGGGGGCAGTCATGTAATCAATAACTCTTGGTCTGCCCCAGGCCCTAGTAGTGAGTACCCAGCATAACTCTAGTAGGGGTAACTGCAACGTCCTCTGCAGTATGTCAATCATTTCAAGTAGATTTATATTTATTAATAATTATAAATAGGGGATAAATAAGTGCATAATATAATCTAGAACCAACCCTGATGGTCTGGCCCTCATTTCCCAGGTGCCTAATACATATAACCCAAGGGAATAACAGCAAATTCATTGTAGTCAAAAAAGTATTTCAAATATAGAAAATTCAACTTCAACCTCAACAACTAGAAAGATGATGCCTCAAACAGAACTCCGTCCAACAGGGAGACACATTACATGGACTTTATCTCTTATGCCAGAGAGAAGCAGTGGCTAATTCATACAAACCGCAAAAGGGCCTACCATCAGCCAAACCATTATTCATACCGCGATAAAGTGCGCCGGAAAATGTGGGTGACGGATCAACCTGTACCGCCACCTGCAGAACCACCAATATGTGATGGAGTGTATTTGTGTCTTTTTTTAGAATGTTTTCCTGCAGATGCCTATATATTCAGCTCTTCAATCAGTTGCTGAAATTCCAGATCATCCAATCTATTCAATTTATTCATGCCAACAGGTCTACAACCTGACTCTCAGATCAGAGACCCAAAAAGAAGTCATCTCCATAGTGTTATCAGAACCTGACCATTGCCCCAGTGTCCCTCTAACTGAGCTGCATCTGTGGCAGTGACACCTGAACCAATATGTCTCTGTGGTGAAGTCAGAATCCATTTGAGAACTTGAGATATCTGAGAAACCAATCTGATATGTATTAGTAAAAAAGTGTCATTTCACTTCACATGCTTTAGCACTGGCATAAACGGAGACAGAAAGACAGAGACAGAGAAAGACAAAGAAATTTTATACAAATAGCAATAAAACAGCTGCACATGACAAATGAAATAATCATTCAAAGTGTGTATGTGTGTGTGTGTGTGGCATTGCAATCACATGGCCAATGTATTGAATTCAATTTATAGAAGTAGCATTAAAATAAATACATACAACAAATAAACAATCAAATATGTGTGCATGTGTGTGTTTGTTGATTACAGTTTCCACACAATGTGTGTGTGTGTGTGTGTGTGTGTTGTAATTGATTATTGTGCTACATCATAAAGATGGTTTAATTGTAAACACATAGAATGATAAAGGAAAACACTAAACTGGTGAGTTAGTGTGTATAGGTTTATGTTACAGTCGCCCACACACACACACTCACACACACAAACACACACACATGCACACACACACACACACACACAAACACACACACATGCACACACACACACACACACTCACACACGACACCACACTACACCACACCATATACTCTCATTTCACATGAACACATGTAAGGCTACACAAGCAGTGCTCATCTGATGAGTGTCTATTTTCATTTGTGTGTGTGTGTGTGTGTTGTGGCTTGTTGTTAAGAGGCACCTACAGATCTGCTTCTCTCTCTCTCTCTCTCTCTCTCTCTCTCTCTCTCTCCCACTCTCCCTCTCTCCCTCTCACTCACTCACACACACAGCACACACACGCTCTCTTACCCGGTGCTTGTGGAAAACAGACATACTGTATAGTGATATATGTATACTGGGTTATAGATATATCGTTATAGGTATGTGTTTTCTCTGTTGACCTTGCTCTCTTGCTTTATTATTCCTCTTCACTCATGAGTCGATTCTTCCATCCGGAGATGCTGTGTTCTTGTTCACTGCTCAGAAACGAATGACGGCACTCTCACATGCACTCCCCCTCTCCCTCCCTCTTTTTCTATCATGAGCAAATGAGCACACCTCACTCTCTCTGCCCTCCCTCCTTTTGTCCCAGACACCTCCCCATTCTCTCACCAGTGTTTTTCTCTTGCTAATCATCTATTTCTCTCCCTTTTCTTTCCTCCTTTCTCTTTCTAATTCATTTTCTCTTTCCTCTCTCTCTCACTTCTCTCTGTTGCTCTGCTCCTTTTTTTTTGTCTATATTTAATTATCTGTTTACTGAAATTCTACCGTTTTCCTCACCTCACATGTCTGTTGCATATTATCCTTCTTTCTCTCTCTCTCTCTCTCTCTTTCTCTCTCTCTCTCTGTGTGTGTGTGTGTGTGTGTGTGTGTGTGTGTGCATGCATGTGTGGGTGTGTGCGTGTGTCTGGCAAAGGAGGGATAGTGATGGAGGGGGGTGTTTTAGGCAAAATGTATAACATGGCAGCAGAGAAAGGAAAGAGAACAAGCACAGAAACAGACACTTAAGAGTTAGCATTTCATAGTACATTTACTATTAAATATTGTGTAGAAGGCACACTAAAAATAAACAAGCAATAATCCTTCATGAAAGGATAAAGCAGTCAAATGTAAAACAAAAATGCAAAACTGAAATTACTCTTTGTAACATAGAGTTTTAATTAGAAATTAAAATTCCAGACTTTTAAATAAGTATGGTATGTGGAACAAGGAGAACAATATATAGCAAGGACTTTAAAAGACTTGCACATGGTACATAGCAAGCAATAAAATCTACTAAAATATTTTCAGAAAGACAAAATAAGTTACAAAACTCGGTAAAAGGAAAAACACTACAGAGATTAAGTCTTATATTTCCATGACATAAATACTATAATAATACAACACTATAAATTATTAACATAATATGGAAGGTAATGCACATCTATCTATCTTTCTATATGTCTATTTATTGAAGGGAGAAGCTATGAGATCTTGGCCTGTTGTGAGGACCAGTCCTCCAGGCTTGAATAACATCATCCAATTATATCACCATGGTGGGTATCATCAGCAACAACAACAGCATACTGTACAAGTCAGCACACAGAGAAGAGTTGCAGAGGGCTGATGTAGAGCTGTCTCTGAATGTCTATTAAAAAAATAGATGCTAACTTCAGGACAGCACAGAGTGACCTCTACAGAGAGACCACAAAAATCTTCCTGAAATGTTTGTTTATTTAGCAGCTTGTCTCCCCCTACTGGCTGTTATAATCCTTTATAAGGTTTAGATTGTCATGAGACAATGATCAATAAAGAAGTTAGTGTTTTGCATGCTGTCCAACTCTGTACACATGTAGCAGTGATGCAGCATCCACCTACATTCATCTCTGGCCTTTGCTAGTTTCAGTGGAATGTCCCATTGCTATTATCTGTCCATCAAAATTGTTGGTACCCTTCCATTAAAGAAAGAAAAACCCAGTGGTCACTGAAGTAACTTGAAACCGAAAGAAAGTACTAGTAGATAAAAATTTACTGAAAATTGACTAATGAAAATCAGACATTGCTTTTGATTTGTGGTTCAACAGAATCATTTAAAAAAACTAACTAATGAAACTGGTCTGGACAAAAATGATGGTAGCCCTAAAAAAGATTGAAAATACTTTAACCGTAACTACACAGCAAATTTCCGGAGTTGAAAAATCAGGATTTAGGCAAAAAAGTGTGAAAGAGTTTTGGATTTTTTGAGTTTATTTTTCTGACTACAGTTTGTGTTATGGGAAACTCCCTGGCTATGTTGTGTTTTGGAATTCATTCATTGGTGTTCAGGAAAGTGTTTTAACACTACAGTACATGTGGAGTTAACTGTTGAAAAGTGTGCCAGGACAGGAGTCACGACCCTGATTATGCAGCAATGCATAAAGGACTTAAGGACATAATTTTCATTAGGTAGATAAAAGTGTATTTATAAAACTATTTCAAAATGTTCTACATTTTCTGACAGAAACACATAGTAGCTGTAACGTTATATACTGTTTACTAATGTCAGTGACTGTGGTGAACTTGGTGTTGAACGTAACTCATTGTTTCTCTATTTTTCCGAGCATGTGGCTGTTTTGTTCAGGTTATTTTCTCGATGTAAACAAGCTAACATTAGCTAGCCGTCTTTACATTCACGGTTATGTCTGTCAGATAGCCTAATGTATTACGTGGTTACTACACTGCAGTGTCTACCCTGGCTAATATAAGATAATCGTGTAGGCTGCAATGTTTTGAATTTTAACAGATAATAAATACGTTTTAGTCGTGACCCATGAGAGTGCATGGTAAGACTGGGTAAAAAAAATATCGATTCTCACATTGTAATCGATCTTCAATTTAACGAAACAATATCAATTCAGGAAATCCCTGAATCGATTCTTAATGCACGTGCTTTACTTCAGAGGTTGGGAATATTATCTGCATTTTGCCTCTCGTCCAGAAGATTAAGCCATATGCATTTCCTAATTCATTCGTTCATTCCTCATTTATACCCGCTTTATTCTATCCCAGCACACATTGGGCGACAGGTCACCATTCCATCACAGGGCCACACATATAAACAGACAACCACACACACTCACATGGGCAATTTAGAATCACCAATCAACCTAATGTACAAATTTTTGGACTGTGGGAGGAAACCAGAGTACCCGGAGTACACCCACACAGGCAAGGGGAGACAGAATTCCACACAGAAAGGCCCCTGTCTGTTCAAACCCAGGACCTTCTTGCTGCGAGCCAAGTGGTTAATGAGTTTCACTGTTGCACATTTACAATGTTTTTAGTTTTTATGTGCAGTTTGTGCTTACCTTTTGTGCACTGTATGTGTATATTTATGATTTCTTGTTAAAGTGTACTGTAGAAGTAAAAGTAATTAATAATTGTGTGGGCTCTACTGTTACTGTGAATGTGTATTTCATTAATATAGCTGAGTAAGACGGTTTCAGTTACCAGCCTCTGTCGGAACCCAGAGCCTCTCTCTGGGTGGACACTTCAGGGTGGTTCTACAGCCTTCTTCAATTACCAATATTATCAAAAAGTCTTATAGTTCGGATCAAAAATGCAGGACAGAAACAGAAATAAAGTATTCCTCCAGGCTTGGATGAGAAGAAGCAACCGGTTTTATTAAAAAATATCACCGGAAATGGCACTCAAATACACAGATTCATGAACCGATGCTGTCAAGCACACCCCCCTTCACAAATCCCCCAGTATATATACCTTCTAGCCCAGCTGCCTAAACTTGCTGGGCTCTACTTTTCTATGGATTGTTTTGATGTTCACTAATTTTCCCCCTGAAAAACAGCCCCACCTTTCTGTGGCCTTCATACAGCCTATGGGTCACAAGTTTTAATTTTAACATGTATTAGCTGTTGATCTGTCTAAACTTCAGAACTTATTTAGCCCAAAACCACATTTATTTCATTACCCCTTTAATTTATCACTTATACTTTAACCTACATAACCTGTTCCATATGTTTGTGTACTTGTTTGTTGTTCCTGTGTGGTTCATGGTGGCAGCCTGGCATTTACCACTTTTTGTTATCACTTTTTTGCCACTATTTAGGGAAAGGATGCTACCCTTATTCTACTTCAGTTTTCACTCATTGCCTATGTGATAATGATAATATGGTGAAAGTAAAAGGGGTAAAATGGCTCTGTGATCTTAGTTCAGTTTGATTTACGTTGAGTTTGTTTATTTATTTATTTATTTAGGTTAGGAGTAGTCCGTTTACTTTAATTTTAGTTTAATTTAATTTTCTAAATCTTCTCCATTGCTTCAAGCCCTTTAAGGTCTGTATTTTTCCAGTACACTTACTCGGTGTGTTGTGTCACTATGTTTACATTAACATCAGCCACTACAATAATATTTTGCTGGCTCTTCAACATCTTCTCCAAACACACTTCCATCTCGGCACTTGTTGTTTTGTTCTGTACTTTTGCCACAAGGAATTTTACCATTTTTCCACTTACCTCAGTAAGCTACTTCTTATTTGAATAGGTGGTGTAATATAATTTCTCTACATTATATAAAGGTAGTTTTAACTTTAATTTTTCTAAAATAAACTCTCGAGTCAGTGTCGGGTCAAATAAGAATGTTATGGCGTTCTCGCCCCTAAGCTCAATGATTCTGAATTTCATCAACATGTTTTTTCGGTCTCAGTGGAGCCAGCTCCATGATATAGTATGATATGCTAGCTTATGCCCTTGTGTTGTTTACGCCAAAGCCAGAAAATTCAAGAATAATAACCTACTAACAATGACTCAGCCAGTTTTGCTCATCTCTATTTTTGTGGTTTTATTTTTTATTTTTTGTCCCCTATAACGAACTGACTGGTTCCTTACATGGTTTCACATCTAACAACCTACTCAGATTCTGTGTCTATTTTTGTGCTAATTTCATCTATTTACCATAAGTTTAGCTGTTGACTAATGATTATGACAGGTGATTAATACTGACAGGATTATTCGATAATCAGATAATCAGTAGATGAAATACGATAATTAGATAGGCAACATTGTTTATGAAAGTGAGAGTAGGTAAGGATTAGTTATATTGATAGTTATATTACCTTAAAATCATCATCTGATTAAGCATAACTGAGTGAGTTTAATGATTAAACAATTTATCTCGATTTACCTAGCTCATCTCTGTTTTTATTTTAATGCTTAAACCTGAATCGGAGTGGTCAAGGCATACTCATGAAGTGTGGGAACAATCTCATGTCCGATTACAAAGGGTCAATATGCATGCTATATAAGACTGCATGCAGATCAGTACAGACACCCACATCCCAATTACGAGGTGGGACAACAGGTCTGGCTATCGACCCGCAATCTGAGAATACAGTTACCTTGCCGCAAGCTAAGCCCAAGGTTCATCGGCCCATGCACCCAGATCACGCCACTCAGCCCCGTGTGAACCACCACCTCCTATCGGCGTCAACGGAGCCCCGGCCTACAGAGTACACACCCTCTTGAATTCCCAGCGGTAAGAAACCGCCGTCAGTACCTGGTAGACTGGGAGGGTTATAGCCCGGAGTAGCGCTCCTGCATCAACGCCTCAGACATCCTTGATCCCTCCCTGAGGAGTTCCATCCAGAGTATTCCAACAGGCCCGCTCCCAGATCTCGGGGCAGGCCATGTCGTAGAATACCTGGATTTGTTCTTAGGGGGGGGCTCTGTCACGTCTCAGAGGGAATCTGCGCTTCAAAGAGAACACTCCCCCGAATTCTAATTAATCACGACTTACCTCTGATTCCTACAGACATTTAAACAGCACGCACACCTGGTCCGACGCGAAGTATCGTCCCCAATGAGACATACCATGCTATTACATATCTGTTTAGCTATCTGTATTATTGACCTTTGCCTGCCCGACTTTGCCTTTGCCTAGTGTGTTTCTGCTACTCTGTGTATGACCTCGCCTGTTTGCCTGACTCTCTCAGTGCCAAAATGTTCAAGCAGACCCTTCAGTATCTACTCACAAGAAAGATATGTGTGCATCTATTATAGCAAAGCTTTTGGAGAGTGGTGTACCAAATACTGTAGTTTCCACAATTGAGAATTTCAAGATTCAAGATTCAAGAAGCTTTATTGTCATTTCAACCACGTATATCTGATGCAGTACATAGTGAAATGAAACAACGTTTCTCCAGGACCTGGTGCTACAGAAACATACAACATAGAGTTCAAACACAAGAACAACACAGAGCTAGGACCGAAAGTTCGTCCAAGCCACAAAGTGCAGAGTGTGCAGCTAGGTGCAAACAGAGCAATGACAAGACAGTGCAAAAACAATAAGTATAAAAAGACAACATAAAAACACAGGACACTTAGCGCCAAAAAAAAGAAAAAAAAAAGTGCAATGAAATGCAAATGAAATGTAATAAATTTGGAGGAATTTGTGGAAGATCTGCAATCTAATATTAAAAACCATGTTTTAAACTTACAAGACAGTGGTGAGACCGGCCATGCTGTATGGTTTAGAGACAGTGTCACTGAGGAAGAGACAGGAGTCAGAGCTGGAGGTAGCAGAGCTGAAGATGTTGAGGTTCTCTTTGGGAGTGTCACGGTTGTACAGGATTAGGAATGAGTACATCAGAGGGACAGCTCATGTTGGACGTTTGGGGGACAAAGTTAGGGAGGACAGATTAAGATGGTTTGGACATGTCCAGAGGAGGGAGAGTGACTATACTGGTAGGAGAATGTTGGACATGGAGCTGCCAGGCAGGAGGTAAAGAGGAAGGCCAAAGAGGTACTGTATATGGATGTAATAAATGAGGATTTGAAGCTAGTGGGTGCAGTGCTGAGGATGCAGAAGATAGGGATAGGTGGAGAGAGATGATTTACTGTGGCGACCCCTGGAGGGAAAAGAAAGAAGAAGAAGAGTTTTAAACTTACTCCCAGGTAACAATCAATCCAGACCAGCCATAGAAGAGTTATCTAAAAGTTGGACAAGCTTTTCAGCCAATTGAACACTGATACCAAATGGAAGAAGTATGTTAGAGACAAATGGGGAGTAGTAGAACCAGTTGAACTGTGTCTTGGTGCTAGGTATGATACCAGACGAAATAACAAAACTGGAATTTATAAACAAGTTCCTGTTAATGATAAATTCATATATATTCCAATTTTGAAAACGCTCCAGTTAATTTTCAGAAATGAAAACATTTGTGAGATGATGCAAACATGTACTCATTCTGACATATGACTTCTGTGATGGTTGCTACTTTAATCATCCTTTATTTTCGACTAATAAATTTGCTCTCCAAATTCAATTATACTGTGATGAGTTTGAATGTGCAAATCCTCTTGGGTCCAAAAAAAGTATTCATAAAGCTGGTTGCCTTTACTTTACTCTCAGAAATCTTACTCCAATGGTGAATTCTGCCCTCATTAACATCCATTTGGTATCTTTGTTTCATGCACAAGATATTAAGAAATATGGGATTGATGAAATACTACAATCCTTAATAAAGGACATGAAAATATTAGAAACTGTTGGAGTTGCTGTTCCATTTGCTGAACAACCTGTACATGGCACACTTGCTCAAATTACTGGTGATAACTTAGGTATGCATTGCATTCTTGGGTTCTTGGAATCATTTAGTACTAATTATTTCTGTCAGTTTTGCTTAATTGAAAAGTCTTCAGCTCAGTTAGTTTTCTCAGAGGATGACCCAAGTTTCACTTTAAGATCACCAGTACTGAATGATCAGCATTATGCCAGTTTTAAAGATGATCCAACACTAACCTCTTTTTGGCATCAAGAGGAAAAGCCTGCTCAATAATTTGCAATATTTTAATACTGCTGAAAACTATGCGGTTGACATCATGCATGATATTTTGGAAGGGGTTGGTCAATATGAGATCAAACTACTTTTTGAATATCCCATTGTACAATTCATCTTTAAAGAAAGCTTATTCAACAGGATGTATGCTTTTAATTATCGCTATTTGGAAACTAAAACAAGTCAACAAATATTAACCTTGACTATGGAGGACATGGAATAGACTTAAATTCATCACAAACACTGTGTTTAGTCACAAACATACCTTTGATATTTGGTGACCCAGTACCAGAGGGTGATTTGCACTGGCGCTTGTTGCTCCTGTTGTTGAACATCATAAACATTGCGTTCTCATACTGTATCACTGAGGGGATGACAGTGTATTTAAAGCATTTTAATGTTGAACATCATCAACTCTTCAAAGAACTCTACCCATTAAAAAACCTGCTTCCAAAACATCATTTCCTGGTCCACTACCCAAGGTGGAATCGAAAGATTGGACCACTCATTCATATCTGGACCATGAGATTTGAAGCAAAGCACAAATTTTTTGAAGTTTCTGTGAAGAACTTCAAGAATTTAACAGTATCGCTTGCAAATCAACACCAGTGTGCAGTAGCATATGTGGAATAAAAATTCTACTGTACTCACTACTAAAATCTGACTCCAGCTCCACACCGACCCGACAGCTCAGTCTAAGTGAGACTCATAGCTAGTAAGGCCTCAAAACTAAATAAGCCAATCAAGCAGACTAGATGAATGCAGATAAGAGATTTTATTTTGTAATCAGCGCTGACACAAGAATTGAGATGCTCACGCATGAACGTCCCAACAACCTCTTCCCGGGGAACTCCAACTACAGCCTTTATATACATTTCCCTTATCTTCCCAATGCAACACGTCACTGGATCTTTGCCTAGACAATCCCACCCATCTTTCTTTTTTAGACCTTTTAGATTCTTTTTTTACACCATTATCTTTGAATTTACAACTTTTCAAATACCATTATAATTAAAAGTTCCCTAAATCATTATATTAAAAATTGGGCATTTCCGCCCCCACCAGTGGGATTGTCTTCGGCCTCACTCTCGCCAACACCTCATTCTTCTTCAGGAGACAGCATGGGTAAGTTCTCAGTCCTTCAGGGGCCAACACCCTTTCTTTTATTACACTCTACACTTCACGGCTTTTCTGATTTATCCGCTGTCTTCTACGTATGTACTCTAGATATTTCGCCTGGTACCACCACTGCCATCCAGCACGCGCTGCGTTTACTGATGAGATCACTGCCGCTCAAGGTACCAGTGGAGCGAAGATTGACCATAATAATCTAGGGTGCGTCTCTGCCATTGATTGGTCCAAGTTTGGAAAGCCTGGTACCGCAGAGAAGGCCTGCCAGACTGACATCATTGATACAACTATTTGTTCTTCAAAGCCCTTGCAGCCTGTGTGCAAGGCCCGTGACAGGCCAACATGCCGTGTTAAACCTTATATTGTTCTTAAGCTCCAACGACCTAACGAATAAACCTTACCTGAGAACTCGCTCCTGCTGTCCCCCGATTATTTCACACTACATCAAACACACACCTCATACATATATCCTCATTTACAAAATTATCTCCCACATTCCCCCCTTTTGTGAATCAAGTCACAACACACTCAACTTGTTCAGACGCTATGCATACATGCCTTATATACGTACATAAATCAGCACAAGGATTATATACTCGTATGATTCGTTTTCAGTGTTTTACTACTATCATTGTGCTAGTAAACAATTGCATTTGGATTATATACTCGTTAAGGAATGTAATAAGTACTCCAAGCTCTGTGCAGGTACCCCGGCATATAGTTCTTCTCAGTCTTGCTATCGTCCACCTCACTCGTTCTCTCACATTCGCCAATCAATTTCATACCTACCTGGATCCCAACCCTACTCACCAGGTATTCCCCTGGTTACACGCAATCCACGTTGTTTCCGTTCCATGCCTGGTGACCAGCAGCACGACCGTGCCTGCCTTAGGTTGTCCCACCCAGTGAGATCTTTCCCGTCTTTGGCTAACTGGCCTTCTTCTCTGGTCACCGGCTGCCCCCTGTTTTTTCCGGGTAGCAGCTTTCCCTTTGCTCAACACCTCTGACTCTGGTGTGGCTTTTGTGTTGCTGGTCTGTCTTCTCTTAAGTCTTCAGTAGGGCATTGTTGGGATCTATACCATGAGCCAAATTGGAACCTCAGTCACTCTCGAGATCTCATCACCTTACCTACCCATCCACTGTACCTGCAGAGAGCTTCAAGTGTGCAAACATTAAGTATCAACTAACTCTATGCTTATAACACATTCAGTAATGTCTACCACTCGTTCCCACACGACCAATAAGCCTGAATCATTATTATTATGTTTCCTTTAACCATAAATCAGCAGTTGTCATTAAGATGCATAAATGAATAACATTCAATCATTCAGTAGTCATTATAAGACTTCTCCAATGATTCCGGCACATTTGACACTCGGCATACGGATAGATTCATATAAGAAGCTGATTACGCTTTTCCATAAGTAGTATTTCAAAACACACGTAAATGATAATAGTGTTGCATGCATAAACATTAGTGACTTAAAACACAATATAATACGACATGCCGACATAACATAACCCACATCCTTTTTATGACGTCTCCTGTTGTTCTTCTGCCCATGTGACTTTGCGCCACGTAGAGGGGCCGTTGGGGGGCTAAGGAGAGGTTACTAGCACATCACTTAGCCCCCGCCCGATGATTGGAACGGCAAGGATCTCAGCAGCTCCATCATTCGTCTAGGAACATTGGTCCACAATACATCTTCTCCTAACTTGACTGTAATGACCTCTACCCTCTTTCTAAGAGGTACACCTATCCATATTCCGAACCTTCTCTTCCTCCTGTACGCTAGATTAAGTAACCGTTCTACACTATAATGTACATGTTCTACCACAATAGGTAACTGCGCTGTCTGCCTCGGAGTGTATGCTAATGCTTGTATCTCTGTGATATACATCCTGTCTGCGTACATCTCCCTCACTGATGTACGTCTGTCTATAAAAGGGTACTCTAGCAATCCTACATTTGGCTCCCACTCCCCCAAATCGTTTTTCAACAACCTTCCCCATAAATACCTCCATATATGCCTCCAATCCCCCTCCATTATGCAATCATCTTTATTAAGTCCAATTCATCACTGCCATTGCTGGGTTTAAACGGAGACTCAATCCCATGTGTCATCTGAACATATTGGCCAAACAATGTGTGCGTCATCTGTGTAATCATGGAACGCAGTAGTGGAACTACACAACACAACAGAACGGCAAGTATCACTTAAACCACACCTACAACTGTTCCTATCCTAAGTATGACGACTCTCCAATTTGAGGAGAACAACCATGCCAGCCAATCATTTGTTGGTTTATATGTGTTTTCTACGTGCTCATCTCTAAGATCTTTTATCTGCCTCAATATTTTACTCAGGTTACCCTCCGGACCAGTGTGCATTGGAATGTAAGTACAACATTGGTCTCCAAACATAGTACACACTCCTTCTTCCGGGGCTCTCATGGTGTCCAGGATAAGCCTGTTCTGTAAGGCCATGGTAGATGTTGCATGTAGTTGTTCTTGAATCAAATCCAATGCTTGTATTGTGTAGTTCATGAACCTTTGTTGATTGTACCAAATGTAGTTAATCCATCTCACGTTTTTACCAATCTGTGCCCATGGCAAGAAAAAGGTCAGTGCTCCTGCTCCTGGTCGACCAATGGCAGCATGTTCATCAGGGACTCCCACCGGAACCCCTCTCCAATCCACATAAACCCCATTGCTCCTGTCAAATCGTCCCAAGTCGCGCTTAATTCGTCGACCTGACGCATTAATCTCCTTTTCTTGCAGCACAGTTAGTTTTCCTGTCAGCACCACTGTTGCACAGCATCCTCCCCATCCGGGTGGCAGGGTCTGCCTAGCAACACTATATCCACAATACCAGAATACATCAGCCAGTGGCCTAGTCCCATTAGATAGGTCAGGCTGGTTCAGATCAATGTAGTCCTTCTTCCACTGTCTCCACACGGTAATCTTCAATCCTTTTGTATCTGCCGTCATGTCACAGTCTTTAGAAATGTTGCCGACAAACACCTGTGATCCGTTTGAACATACACAGAATGGGTATCTCTGTCCCTTACGCTCACTCACTCTGATGGGCGGATGTCCCTCAGTCCCGATCTCCTCATACTCACAGGTGCTATTCAACTTCTTCAACCTGGTTGGGCCGTAAGCACATGAGATAGAATGCATAAGACAAACGAATGGGCATAGGTGGCGTAGGTTGTGCTTGGTGCTGTTACAACCTTCTGGTCCTCTCGTTGGAAAAACCCTGGGAGCTCGTGATGTCCTGACATATGGACGAGGTGTTTCCTGCTTTGTGTGCTGTGTAACTTAGCCATTGGTAAAACAAGTTGTTTGTCCACAACTCCTGGTCTAATCTACTCATGAGGCTCATTGACTGTGCAGTGTCTCTGCGTACTCTGGGCAATGTTGTTGGTGATTGCTCAATATAATGTATTCCCCTAGTTTCATCATTCATTTGTTCATCATCACCAAAGACTTGTATAAGTGTGTATGTCCATAGTCCTATACACAGCAGTGCTATTATTACAAGTACCAATAAGCCCCAGTCCGTTCTGTTGATTCGATCACCGTTTCCTTCCTCTTCATTTATTTCTTGCTCATTGTTCCTCTCTCTCTCTTCTCTTTCAGTGTTCTCGCCGTGCACGGGCTCTAGTTCTATAGGCAGGTCCTGTATCTCCCACATCTTGTTGTGAAGGCCCTTCCCTTGGGTCGTCTTCTTCTTGTTCTGCTGGACTCTCCCACGGTTGATACTCCTGGCTCTGCGGGTGGGGCGCTTGTACCGAAGGGGGTTGTGAGGCCGGAACAGCTGGATCACGCCTTTGCGTCTCGAATTCCCTTATCAGTGGATCCTGCTCCTGCACTCTTTCACGTCTCGCTCCAGCCCCTGGATCTGGTGCTCTGCAACAGTGATTTAGATGAAACCAAGCAGTCTTACCTTCGACCTTTACGGCTGTTGGAGTAGCTAAGACAACTTTTAGTGGTCCAACTCGTCTGGGCTCATTCTATCTTCTCTTGAAGACCTTGACATACACCCAGTCTCCTGGTTTCACAGTCCTCAGCTCCTCGTCAATTTCACTCGTCCTTCCCTCCGTAGCACCTTTCACCAGTTGGAATATAGCTCGGTGTATTTCAGTCAAGTACTTCACATAGTTGACAAGCTCACTTTCAAGCTGCTCCAGCGAAGGGCCCTTATAGGGCCCTCGTAGATAAGGCACAGGCATAGGTCGTCCTGTAAGCATTTCATGCGGGGTTAGATGCGTCATTCGGTTAGTTTGCATTCTCATGCTCATCAGTGCTAATGGCAAAGCTTGCACCCAATTCATTTTTCCAGCTTCACAAATTTTTGCCAGCTTCGCTTTTAATGTTCCATTGGCCCTTTCCACCATTCCCTGCGACTGTGGGTGATAGACACAACCCAATCTGTGTCGTATTCTTAAATACTGGAACACTCTTCGAATCACATTGTTCACAAAGTGAGTACCACTGTCTGAGCTGATCTTATCAGGAATACCAAACCTTGGAATCACCTCACGACACAAAAATTTAGCCACTGAATCTGCATCTGCTTTAGCTGTTGGGTGTGCCTCCACCCATCTACTAAACCTGTCCTCCACCACCAAAACATACCTTTTCTTCTCCTTCACCTCAGCCATATCCATGAAGTCAATGATCAGATGCCTGAATGGTCCGTCTGGCTCTGGTATGTGGCCTATAGGGGCAGTAAAACTTTTCCTGTTGTTGTATTCTGCACATATTTCACAATGTGCTAACCTGTGATCAACCATCTGAGCTAAATACGGAGACCACCATACTCTTTGAATCCGTTTGATCACTTCCCCCCTTGCGCAATGGCTCAAGCCATGCGCATCATTAATCCACGATGTGAGAACTGAGAGAGGAGCCACAAAATGTCCCTGAGGACCCCGCCATACGCCTGTTCGTGCATTCTTAACCGCCCCCCTTTTTATCCACTTAGATATCTCATACACTGAGGCTGAGTTTTGCGCTGCGGCTAAGGAGGTTAAGTCCGTCTCTGGGTAGTCAGCGCCTTCAGAGTCCGTCACAAGCATAATGTTGGTATGTCCTAAAGCTGCTGATTTTGCTGCCTCATCTGCTGCAGTGTTTCCACCTGTAACAAAAGAACCGTCTGTTTTGTGCGCTGAACATTTGACGATGGCTAGTTTAGCTGGCAGAGTAATAGCATGCAACAAATCAGTTATGGCCATTCCATGCGTCACAGGAGAGCCATCTGCTCTCAATAACCCTCTCTGGGCCCATGTAGGGCCGAAGTAATGACACACACCTTAAGCATACTGAGAATCCGTCAAAATAGTACAAGATTTCCCTGCAGCTAGCTTACAAGCTGCGGCGAGCACTTTTAACTCAGCCAATTGTGCGGAACATGGTTGAGAAACAACCGTAGACTGAACAGTAACAAAGCTAGTCAAATCATTACTGGGCGCTACTATGGCATAACCCGCCAAGTTCCCGTCTGGACCTCTAAAGCACGAGCCGTCAACAAAAAAGGTTACATCCGAATGTGGCAAAGGTTGATTCTCAAGGTCTTGACGCGCTTTAGAGTATGTGGCTGAAACTTGCTGACAATCGTGCGGTTCACCATCCAATGGGGTCATCATTCTATCAGCTGGATTAACTGTCTGGCATCTGTGAATAGTCAATTCTGGTGAGGAGAGAATTACGTCGTAACCCGTCTTCCACGCATGAGTTATCACAAATGTCGGACTGGTAAGCAGGGCGTGTAACGCATGTGTAGTTTACAGTATAGTAGGATGGCCCATTGTAATGGTTGACGCCTTTTGATACGCAAAGGCTGCTGCTGCTAATCCACGATAACACGGCGGCATTCCACTCTCAATGTTGTCTAGCCTGCAGCTAAAGTAAGCAACAGGCTGCTTGCCTGGTCCCTGTTGCTGAGTTAACACGGCATTAGCGAAGCCTCGTTTTTCTGATACATACAGGTAGAATGGCTTACCGTAATCAGGACTCGCTAACGCTGGTGCTGTACAAAGATCCTCCTTCAGCATTTCGAAAGCTGCAATGGCTCCGTCGTCCAAACTAATGCAGCTTTCTTCTGATCGGCTGCTTTTATCAACGCACGTAGTGGAGCTACCTTCAATGCAAAATCTACTATCCACTGTCTGCTATAACCCACCATACCCAAGAAAGACAACATCTGTCCAACCGTTTGCGGTTTCGGGGCTTTACGGACCGCCTCTAGATGCGTAGGCGACAGCTTACGACTAGTGCCATGCAAAACTCTTCCTAGATACTCTACTTCCTGTTTGCAGAACTGTAACTTTTCCTTGCTCACCTTGTGTCCATTTTCTGCTAAGAGTCTCAATACTTTTAGGGAGTCTGCCTGGCACTGTTCTTTAGTTGGGCTACAAATCAAGATGTCATCAACATATGTCAGGAGAAGACTATCAATATCCAATGAAGCTAGATCCCTAGCCACAATTCGATTGAAAATTGATGGGCTTTCACAATAGCCCTGGGGCAATCGCGTGTATGTGTACTGTTGGCCGTTATACGTGAACGCAAACAAATGTTGTGAATCTGGATGCAGTGGAATACTGAAAATGCTGAACACAAATCAATAACCGTGTACCACTTAGTATTGCCTGGGATGTTGGAGAGTAACGTATGTGGATCTGGGACTATGGGCGCTTCTGCCTCAACTATATGGTTAATAGCACGTAAATCATGCACAAGTCGCCACTTATCTGAGTTTGGTTTTCTAACTGGGAATATTGGAGTGTTGCAGCGGCTATGTGTTGGTATTAGAACCCCTGCCTCCAATAACCCCTCGAGTGTGGGTCCTATCCCTGCCTGGGCCTGTGGTGTTAGTGGATATTGTTTCTGATACAGGTACCTGACATTAGGTTTAAGTTTTATCAAAACCTGTCCTGCTGACTTTATGAGTCCTACATCTGTTGAGTGCTGAGTCCAGAGCACACTTGGGATTGTGGCTAACAGCTCTTCAGTTCCTGTATCTGATTGTTTATCTGGTGCGATGTCTTTGTCATCTGAAAGTGGTAACTGATAGGTAGGTGACATTTTCTTTTCTATCAAAGTTTGTGTGGCTCTTAAAGTGTCTGTGCCTTTTTGAGAAATGCGCATAAATTTTACATCCGGTGAGGTGTGCATGTACTGGTTGATGGTTGGCTTCCATTCTAGCACCTGGCTAGTTTCTTTGAGCATTGGTCCCAGGTCTTTCGATTCATAGCCTCCTGCTACCATCAGTGTGATGTGTGGTATTGAGTTTGTAATCTGGTACCAGCTCTCCAAGTTATTGGGTAACTGAACTGCCGTTGCCACTCCTTGAGGGCCCATGAAAATGTCTGTTGTCACCACGTCAAACAGTTTTCCTTCCAACATTTCTGACCATAGTGTTGCATATTCTTCATTGGTACTGTCAGGGTCAAAACACATGGTACAGTGCAGCGGGCTCTTAGGTTTGGTGTAATCCGGCCGCATAGCCTGTATCCATGGCTTCCACTGTAAATAGCTGGCCTGCAACTCTGATAATGAGGGATCATCGTTCTGTAGCCAATACACTGTGCTACACTCTGTGTCTGCCTGCGTCCCAGCCATGAGATATTGTCCTGCTGTGGTTCTGTCTGGGAATGTTACCCATAGGCCTGTAGGGCTGCACTGAATTCTAGCCTTAAATTTACACAAAAGATCTCGTCCCAATAAATTGACTGGTGTAGAGGGTGAATACAAAAGTGGTGCCACAATAGTGGTGTCTTCTAATGTTAATATCTGAGGCTCTGTGAAGTGCAAGATCTGTGAGATCCCTGAGAAGCCTGTTGTTTTGATGGTCTTCCGAGCGAGAGGGAGATTCGAGCCTTCGCGCCCTATACATGAATATGTGGCACCTGTGTTGATCATGAATGGAAAAGGACGCTCATTATTGAGTGTTACCATGACAGTTGGTTCCTGTTGCGGATGCAGTGTAGTAGCATACTGCATATTCTCCCCCTCTGGCTTCTCAGGGCCGCTTCAATTCCAATTTGGTGCGGGCCCCAGTCCCGGGCCTATCTGGGGCTGATACATATGTGGGCAGTCTCTTCTCATGTGTCCAGTCCCTCCGCAGCCCCAGCACTCTAGTGGCTGTTGAGGCTGTTGGTACTGAGGATTGGGGGGTGCCTGCGCATAACTCAGTCCTTGGGGCCCTCCAGGGCTCTGCGGCGCATATCCCTGCGGTGGTGAGCCAAATCGTTCCCATGGCTGCCTTCTCCCTTGCCACCGACCTCTCATTGGGCGTCCTCTAAATCTTCCTTGTGCACCGCCAATGTGGACATTAATGGGTTGGGCCATTGGGTACGCCTGGCTATTTTGTGGATGCTGTGAGTTTGGTGCTGTCACCTGCGGTTGTGGCATCATTTGCGGTTGCTGTGGTGTTTGTCCTTGTTGCGGCAGCATTTGGTTATTCTGTACTGGTTCCTGGCTTGCTGGGATAACCACTGCGGCTTGTATTTTTCCTGCTTTTTCTCTCTCCTTTTCTTTCTGTCTAGCTCTTGTCAACTCGCCAAGCTGTGTTTTATATAACTGTGTCAGTAGGGCCTCTGAGGCTGTTTTCTCGTCCTTTTGTTTCTTTCTGTATTGTTCCACATAATGTATCACATGTGCTTTGTAGGTGTCCCATGGCATGGAGTTTAGACCGACCACCTCATCCAACGAGGTTTGGACTGGTTCTGGTAGACATTTCTTCAGCATTAATTTAAACAGTCCTTTACTTGTGTCCGTCTCGTCCCATGTTCCACCTGTCTCTTCCTTCCATTTATTCTGATAATCATGGATGAATTTTACTACATTTTCTTCTTCCTTCAGAATCATGTGTTCCAGTTGTCCTGGGTCCATTTTCGTGGGGTAGGTTTTCCTTATTTCATTCCACAACCTGTTTCTCCATGTCCCCAGTGCTATAGCATCCCAGCCTGGTAGATCCATTGCTCCTTTTAGTCCAGCTTCATTCAGTATTTCAGCTGTTTTTGCTTTCCCTATCGTTTGAGCTAATATGGCTTTCACATCTCCTATCGACAAGGTATGTCCTGCTGTCTTTTCTTCGAACTTTGTAATCCACCTCTGCCCTCCATTACACATCTCCAGTAGCTGTGAGCTTAATCCTACCATATCCATAAATGTCCATGGAACATATTGCACATCTCTTCCTTTTGTCACCAGGGGATTCATTCGAACCTCTTCTTCACCATCAAACCCATATCTCTGCGGTACTTTTAGTGACTTCTTGTCCCTTAAGGTTCTTGGTCGCGTGCGCTCCCGTTCCAGCTGCTCCTCCAACGCTGTAACTGAACTTTGTAAGCGCTCTTCTAGATCTTCCAGCTGCTGCGCGAAATCGCGAACACTATCCATCACCTTCTGCTCATTGGTGCCCCTCTGTCTCTTTATTGCATCTTCCCTTGACTCTATGTACAGCACTCCTCTAACCTGTCTCTCTGGATCTTCTCGCCAGTACTCAGCACATGGTTGTTTTCCTTCTCTCATGAACCATTCCAGAATCTCCAACCGCCTATACTTCTTTCCTCTGGATTTATCATCATCTTTGCTTGGCTTCCAGTGTCTCAGCATTTCCCTCACCTCTGAGCAGGCCTTTTCATCAAATGTTCCTTCCACCGGCCACTGCCATGTCCCCTGAGTCCTGTCATGCCATTTCCTCATACACTTCCTGACATACTTCTCATCAGGTTTGTGTTGCGCTATTATAATGTCAACTGGTGTAGGCTGTCTTCTTCCTTCACTCATGATGCACCCCTGTTGTGCCCTGTATGCGCTACTTCTCTCTCCTGGATTCCTATTGCCTTCTGACCACGTCAGTGCAACGCTGATTCGTTTCACTGTCAAGCTCGGCCTTACTGGATTCTTTCTCAACTTCTCACCGAGCGCATTGATCTTATCAATCAGCACTGATGTTGCAAAACCTCTTTCCCAGTGTACGAGTCGCGGTTCTACTGTCACAGTTGCTGTCAATCCCGAGCAATAATTGTACTGGCCTGGTCTGGGCTGGAATAACTCTGCCAGGGGTTCGTCGTCTTCCTTATATGGGTCACTGATGAAATCAAATATTGGGATGGCTACACTGCTGGGCTCGGGAGCGTCAACTAGTGCTCTCAATATAGGGCTCAACAACTTGGGACGCCAAATCTTCCTTAATGCTTCGTACCAGTCTACGTCAGGGAACGTTCATTGTAAGGTGTACAGTCCGTCAAACTTTGTCAGGGCCCACAATTTATCTCTAATCAAATCTTCTGGCTGCCAGTGCTCTACTCCTTCCCTATCTTTATATGTCCGCTCATCCCAAAAGTGTGTGCGTATTCCCCTTGTTTCTATCTCCAAGTCTTGGCGAAAGACCATACAGCTGAAGAAAACAGTAGTGCGCATGCAGTATATGGTATCAATATAATAGCTCAATACTTCAGTAAGGGTAATGTTGTATTATCTGGGTCACATTTTTTACAATTCACTGAGTGGCCCAATAGTATGCAGACCCAAGTTTTAGGTGGATTTTTCCTAAGTATTCTCTTTTGCTGATCGCACAATATCCCTCCCTCGCTAAACCTGCTTTCAGCCGCTTTTGATTTCGTTCCAAGTCCACAAACCGTGTCTCTAGCCGTTGAACTCCTCAGCCTATTCATATGTACAACTCTTTTCCCTCACTTATTCTGTATGAAATTCCTCCTTCTAGGGGGATGTCTCCGCTCTTACTCACTCTTTCTTGGCACAATGCCCCCGCACACACACACACACACCTCTCCACTACTTCAAAAAGCACTCAATCTTTTTTCCACACACACACACACTTGTTCTTTTTAATTCTTCATCATCACCTGAGGATCTACTGTTAAACTTCCTGCAATGAAACACTTCCACAACCTACGATCCTGCCCCAACTTCCACATGCTAGCCCAAACCTCCGTGTATTGAGGACCTCTTGGGGTCATCGGCCACATTAAATTGACCCTAACCAGGAGTTTCCCAGCTTCCTTTCTCAACAACTCTAGTGCTGCCTCCGCGAACTCCCTTTCAAACCTATTTGGAAACCTATAACCAACTCGCTTGAATGGTAGTGGACTGTCAAGACTTAGCTCTAATCCTCGAGTTTTTGCTCTTTCTGTGATAATATTGGGAACTTCCTCACTTAGTTCCTCCGGAACGGTAAAGTAAGCACTCACACGGTGTCGTCCCGTGTAGGCGGATACAAACACTTCCACCATTCGGGAGCAGTTGTTTCCTACAGTCTGCTACATCTTCTCCTAGACCCCATGGATGTCACACCACACTTTCACGTCAGTACAGGGTGGAACAATTATACTTGTGACCGATACACATATTCATCCAATTCACTGAGTGCCTAACAAATTGAGATGAACCATTAGCTCACACTTGGCACTTGGTCCTTACTTACGGTATGTGGATGCCCGCTTCACTATAAGATTTATTCTAAAGACTATTCTAGTCCACACCATCACTACCCTTACTTTTCCTTCATTTCTCACATAGTGTACCTCCAAAACATATATATCAAACCTTAGTATGATTACATCCATGCACGGTGATTCCTTTACTCTAACAAAGATTTCTGCCTTATTTTCTCACTCTGTTGCAATTCCTTTTCAACTTCAGCCCTATCATCCCCACCTGTTTCATATATCACACCCCATATCAGTGTGCATGCATGTACACACTGGTTTTCCTATAATCTCACAGTAATAGTGTTAGTAGACAAAAGGTTAATACAGTGCTATTTACAGTGCGCACATCCAATCACCATTTATTTTCTTCATGCACTCACACTCACACAGCCCCTCGCACTCAACACACCCACACACTGCATGCAATACAATCAGGACAGACAACATACAAAGGCCGACAGCGGGCCTCTCCTTATTTTTCTTAATCTTTTCTTTATTCTCTACCACCTGGATCCAGGACTTTTCTATTCAGCGCTTTTTCTCTTTATATTCTCTTTATCTCTTATTTCTCTTACACCTAGATCCGGGATTTTTCACTATATTTCTCTTTTCTTCTCTTATTTTCCTTTCACTACCACCCGGATCCAGGAATTTTACTCTTCTCTTTTATCACCTGCTACTTGACGCTTATTTTTCTTTTTCCAGTGACGGTGTTCACGTTCACAGAACTTACTATTCTGCTACTAAACGCTCCGTTTGCGTCCAAATAAGGTCTTTTTTCACAGGAATTTCTCTCATACCACCTGGAACCCACCAGGACTTTCGATCATACAGGCCTTTACACATTCATACATCTGACATCATCTAGTCTTTTCAATACAAAACATGCAATTTATCATGTCACTCTATGTGGTTTTAACTTACACTCACTCTGCCGCTCTGCCTCAATAGGTTGGAGCAGAGCTGATCCGACCCTGGGCTGAGCGCCTCCGCCTCCCCAGACCACACACAACTAATGCAGAAATTCGGTTAAACAGACTTCTGCCTTACCTCTGTCCTAGTTGGATCCCGTGTCTGGTCCATGGGCGGCGGCCGCAGCCTCGGGTCCCGGGTCTGGGACTCTGCTGTTCTCTCTGTGCCAATCTCGTTTTCTTTGAAATCACGTCGGGGTCACCAAAACAATGTGGAATAAAAATTCTACTGTACTCACTACTAAAATCTGACTCCAGCTCCACACTGACCCGACAGCTCAGTCTAAGTGAGACTCATAGTTAGTAAGGCCTCAAAACTAAATAAGCCAATCAAGCAGACTAGATGAATGCAGATAAGAGATTTTATTTTGTAATCAGCGCTGACACAAGAATTGAGATGCTCACGCATGAACGTCCCAACAACCTCTCTCCGGGGAACTCCAACTACAGCCTTTATATACATTTCCCTTATCTTCCCAATGCAACAAGTCACTGGTTCTTTGCCTAGACAATCCCACCCATCTTTCTTTTTTAGACCTTTTAGATTCTTTTTTTACACCATTATCTTTGAATTTACAACTTTTCAAATACCATTATAATTAAACTTCCCTAAATCATTATATTAAAAATTGAGCGTTTCCGCCCCCACCAGTGGGATTGTCTTCGGCCTCACTCTCGCCAACACCTCATTCTTCTTCAGGAGACAGCATGGGTAAGTTCTCAGTCCTTCAGGGGCCAACACCCTTTCTTTTATTACACTCTACACTTCACGGCTTTCTGTCTTCTACGTATGTACTCTAGATATTTCGCCTGGTACCACCATTGCCATCCAGCACGCGCTGCGTTTACTTCATGATGAGATCACTGCCGCTCCAGGTACCAGTGGAGCGAAGATTGACCATAATAATCTAGGGTGCGTCTCTGCCATTGATTGGTCCAAGTTTGGAAAGCCTGGTACCGCAGAGAAAGCCTGCCAGACTGCCATCATTGATACAACTATTTGTTCTTCAAAGCCCTTGCAGCCTGTGTGCAAGGCCCGTGACAGGCCAACATGCCATGTTAAACCTTATATTGTTCTTAAGCTCAAACGACCTAACGAATAAACCTTGCCTGAGAACTCACTCCTGCTGTCCCCCGATTATTTCACACAACATCAAACACACACCTCATACATATATCCTCATTTACAAAATTATCTCCCACAGTGTGCTACAGCTGGGAAGCCGAGGGTTTTCAGTACGCCTCGCTCATCCTCAAGTACAACCTGGACCAACGAGCCTTCGTGCGCCAACCAGCTGTGTTCTCCTCTTCGGTGGAGTACTATCTCAACCAGAGAGCGCAGTTCAAGACAAAGCTCAAGAACCCAGACAACAGCGAGTTCGACTGTGTGTACTACAAGATGCAGGAGGGAGAGTGTAAGGTCTTGGCCAACTCCTTCTACGGCACGCCTCCTCATTCCTGTGGCCCTCTCATATCGGGCCATGGTAGACAACAGATCTCTGTGGTCAACAGCTGTGTGGCCACCTTCTACCGTCACTGCTGCCCGGTGGTGTACGGAGACACCGACAGTGTCATGGCCTTGGTCGGTTACGGCCCCGGAGATCTTCCCGAGCATGAGGTGTCGACCACGGACTGCCACTGCAGAGGCACCGCTCGCACCCACGACAAGGATGATGATGATGATGATGATGATGATGATGATGATCTTCTCTGACGCTTTGCCGATCAGGCTCATGATGCCATAGCCGAGAAGTTCAAGCGAGCCGGCGCCCAGGTACCCGAGTTCCTGGACTATGTACACAAGACTTTGGTCGAGGACACTCTCAAGAGGATGTATGTCATAGGCAAAGGTAACGTGCACCAGCAGATAGTCAGGGATCCCGAAGGTTCGTTCACCGAGCACGGCTACCCCGTCTACGTGGCCAGAGTCCCGGGGTCCCGTGCCGTGGCCGACGTGACCAGACTCTTCGTCAAAGACAGAAGGGTCCAGCTGGAATATGAAAACAGTTGCTCCATCTATTGCCACATAGCAAAGAAGACCTACGTGGCTACGTGGTCTTCGGTCTCCATCAAAGTCAGGGGACTCTCGGCTTTCAAGAGCGTGCGCTCTCCTTGCGACTTCGCCATCACGGACACGTTCATAGCGTGTGTGATGAGGGGAGACTGCGTCAAGCTGGAGAGCCAGCGGATTTCCTGCTTTTCCACCTGTCCATGGCACCAGCTGAAGACCGGAGATGTGATTCTGTACCTGGAGCGAGAATCCCTCGTGGACGACCTGGGACGATGGGTAGAGCTGCAGCAAGCCAGCTCCTTTCTCGTAGCCTACAGGGTGCAACACATCAAAAATTTGCAGCTGGACTAAGGGGTCCTCGCAGTCTCCACCGTGCTCGTGCGTGCACAGAGTTGCTTGACACGCGACGCCTCAGTCGTAGTGAGAACCTTGTACAAGGATCTGAAATATTGCATGAACCACATGTTCTCCAGTAAGGAAGCCATACTCAGAGACCTGCTCACATGCAAAGCTTCCGAACTCATCGCATCAAAGATGGGAGCCGGGTTCTTTCCCTGGAGCACTCTGATCAAGTCTGCGAAGAACAAGCACTTCAGTCCACGGACGCTTGAGCATTTACAATCATCAAACTATAGCATCAAAAGCACCTACGTGGAAATTGTCAAGATCTGGCTGCAGAAGATCACTGGGCTTTCCATCAATCCCTTGGAGTGTGAAGAGTATCACAAGTGCAACCCGTGCGAGGCGGCTTTCCACAGATACCCGCTGAACCTGCGGGCTAACGCGGGTTGTTTGACGGCCATGTTTGGAGGTTCAATGATATGCGAGGCCCAGAGTGGTGAGGTTAAACGAGAAAGAGGAGAAGAACAAGATGATAAAGAGTCCAGTTCTTCTCATGAAGACGCTGCCCCCGAACCTGAAGAAGTGGCGCGATTAGAATCTCACAGCGTCCCGTCCTCGGCCCCCTCGGCGAAACTCGTTCCGCATCCCTACCAGCCTTTGAACAAATGCTTCGCCGACTCTAGGATGCTGATCGCTCACTACGCAGACCATGAGCTGGTCAACAGCTCTGGGAAGCTCCTCGTCCACTGTATCATGGACTACTGCCTGCCTCGCCACATGTACAGCCGTGCGCTGAGTGTCAGCCTAGAGGAGTGCAGAGAGCATCTGCTCTGCCATGTTGGGTCCATCAGAGCGAGGCTGAAGAGAGCCACAACCGCCTTTAACTCCATAATGAACAACTGCCTCGAGCACATGATACCCGCCTGCGGCACCCGAGAGCTACAACACCTCAAGAATGCCAGGGAGACCGTGACCCGTATGTCTGGTAAGAAACTAGACACTTGTGTCAAGGTGATTGTGGAGGACATGTCTTTGCAACCCCGAGACGTATACAAACACCTGAGCTCATCTCTCGGGACAAGTCTCACCAAGGCCATGGACGAAGTCATGGTATTTTTGGGTGAACACAAGGGCATCTGCATAACACTTTCACTCCCGAGTGTCGTCCTTGCGGATGCCGGCATGCCAGCCTCTGACGGTAAGCTGTCCATGGTAAAAAACCAACTGTGTGAGAGGACTATAGTGGATCTGGCCGGTCTACTGTACCAGACCGTTGTCATGCTGCAGACACACACTCCCGAAGCCTTTGGCACTAGCAATGCAATGTACCCGGACTCGGTTCTCTGCATCATGCCCTACTCTTGCGCCGACGTCGACCTGATGCAGACCTGGATCCGAGTGTTCAAAGCTAAAAAGTGGCTAAAACCCCAGCGAGTCCAACTCGGGAAGAGAAAATCTCCCGCTGGTGACAACAGAGAGGTCACGTATCATTGCACCGGGTGTAAGAACTTCTACAGAGACCTGTTTGTCAATGCCGTATCAGGTCACACCCTCATTCAGCAAATCTATGGACAGGACAACAAGAGAAAAATAGGACAGTGTGTCAACGAAAGCCATTGGATTTGCTGAGACCGGTCTCCTTGCTTGATACAGAAAAAAAAAAATATTGATGAGGGTTTTTTTTATTTATATATATATATATTTCTTTTTATTATGATTTTAATTTTAAATTTATTTCTCTCCCCGCGCCCCATTGATCCAACTAGCATAGGATCTCCTGTGAAAAAGTGATATATATACAGGATTCAATGTAATGGTGTGGCAGAGGAGGTAATCAGCACACGTCCCGAGTTCTCTGCTGTATGCTTCTGTGCAGATGAAGATGTCTTTTAGTCAGAAGGAGTACATTTTCTCTCAAACCATAACCAAGGTCACGGATGCCCATCAGCCTGTGGTATTCAAGATAGACTTGAGCGAACTCCTTTCCGCAGGCCAACACAGTCCTCTATTCGTGATTGACAGCATGAGTGTTACCGCATACAAACGAGGCACCTTGGAGAGGATACTGGTCAAATTCTCTGTGATCAGAGACACCAAGAAGAGGGTTCTCACAAACGATCCGTGGAAACTCTCCTCCAAGTGGCTCACGGGGATCAACTCCGATTCGGCCGGCGTCAAGATCGCGGGTACCGACACCATACCCTTCAACAGGTCGCTGGCACGCTCGAGAGACTCACCGGGTCCAAGCGAGGAGAATTCCAATTCACATGTAACCTGTGTTCCGAGCACGGAGTCGTCAGGCTCACTAAGGGAGCCGGAGGAACGCCTCTCTTTGTCTTCCCGCAGTGCATGGACGGGGCCGTTTGTGTGATACCTGTGGATCGAGCGTACGGGGATAAGGAATTTGAGGATCTTAGAAGTCTCCTAGCTCTGTTGCGCTCGGCCTGCATGGACAACCTCGGCATGTTACAGTGGTTCACTCGCGACATGCCAACTTCTGAAACCTGGAGCATTCACCTTTTTCAAGACCTCAACTGTGCGACGTTCCCCCCTAGACACATATTCCACGGAGACATAGTAATCCCGCACCCACTGATGAGATACGTTGTATCTCTGTATGGGACCATGGCTGAACACGTAGAAAACTTCGCTATCGTGGATGAGACCATACCCCATGTCAAAGTGCTGGTCAAAAGCCTTTTGGGGAGCATAGGTGAAATCACGGGACATATTACTATCACAGTTATCTACGGTTCTTCTGTCTCAGTCATCTACGACAAGCTCTCTGCTGAGCTAGAGCACTCTGGCTGATGTGAAGACCACCTTGCTTCTCTTGGCAACATAACACAGTTGTCCACAGACATGATAATCAGGAGGACGCCGCTGCATTTTATGCCCACTGAACCCATGTCTCTGACGGACTGGTATGACTTCTACTATAGTTGAAACCCCACATCAAGTGTTGTTTGTTATTACCTTTGTCTTGCTTGTGGTCTTTGAAAATGAGTGAGAAATGAGCCAATGTAAAAAAAAAAAAAAAAAAATGAAAACAGTTTTCATTGTGTAGTCTCTTGTTTATTTCATTGTGAAGCCCAGCTTAAGTTCTCGCACCAGGCATGGCTTGCAGGTCTTGAAGGCTGCTGAAATGTAACCTTCAAACCTGCAACACGAAATCAGCCATGTGAATGAAATGACACTAGCTACTCCAACGAGAACTCAGTTCGGGATAGTTTTATGCTGTTGCCTATTTGATGAATAAATGTTTACTAACTGAGATACTGAGTATACTACAAAAATATCAAGTGTGCTATCATTTAAAAAAACCCCACAAAAGAACCACCATGGGTTTCTGCGGATCAACATCACAGTTGCAGTTTCATGTCAAGTATTGTGTGTTATGTGAATAAAGGTATCGAGATTGGAGTTTTTCCCCATTCTACAGCCTCTTATTTTGTTTTAGTGTGTGTATGGAATGCACATAACAGAATGAAGCCAACATAGTGGCTGCGATACCTAGTGTTTATTGTATAGTCAAGCTACAACAAAGTATCTGACACCAGCTGTACAGTCACTTACATTTTTATTGCCATCGAATACAGATACAGATAGAGTACTACAAGTTCATCGAGTTACAGTTAGGGTTAGGGTTGTATCATGTACCATGTATTTCACCAGGTCTCGAAGGCTTGCGAAATGCACTTTTCCTTGACCGTGCAGCTGGAATCCAGACGTGTGAAATGACACTTGGTACTCCCCACCGGTCCACGTCAGAACATCAAAGAGATGCCCGGTGCCATTCCGGGCTTGTCTCGTGTAACAGAATATATCTGCAGAATTTTCGTGACCAAAGAGCTCATGCAGTTTTTGCAGATCCTTGATTAGGTAATCCTTGTCCAACGGCGACTTGTGACCTGACCATTTGCAGCCCAAGTGTTTCAGCAATATCTTCATTTCAGATAACACATTGGTTCCAGAGTAGAACCCGGTTGTCAGGTAAGGCGCCTCGTCAGGTCTATCTAGCAAAATCCCATCTCGGATTTCCTCCAGCAGCTCCCCTATCAGGTCTTTAGGGTTACTGTATGCACCTTGTATGAATTTGTAGCATCTGAAACCGATAATAGGGCTGAATGTGTAGAACGACATCGGAGTGACTGGAGTGGTGGTGGTGGTAAAATCCATCACATCTCCAGGTCCTCCTGTATGTACCGTGTCAGACGTCCCGGTATAGGCACACACTCAAGTTCTTCGGGGTGCATTCGGAGGCTATCCCTGCAGAGCTCTTGCAGCTTCGGTGAAGGTCTGGTCACGAATGTTACCCCTTTCTCTGTGCTGATGTGCTGCAGCATGTCTGACAGAGTGGAAAAGATGTTAGACTTGAGCATAAACCCCATACCACAGAACCTTACTTTGTACGTTGTGGAGAGGTGTGCTGTTGCGATTTCAAACAGGTAATCAGAGTGTTCTTCTTCGTTCACATAACATATGGCTGCTATGGGATTCTGGTATTCTGCGGTCATTTTGTTTAGGTCATACACCACATCTCTATGCAGCAACCACCTCGAATTGCCGGTGGAAAATCCCCACCATCCACCTTCCAGAGTCCTTATCATGCCACGCATCTCTTCCACTATACGTGTGGCAAGACATTGACTAGGAGTGGCCGGGACGTCCTCAGACCAAGCAAGTAGGTAGCCTCGAGCAGGTATCTCCTCTAGCAGGCCATTTATCATATCCACGGCACAAGTGTAGTGCCAGTGCACAAAGTCCGTACATCTGTAGAAACCCTGGGAGATATATACAGTGGATCGTACAATGAGAGTTTCGTTGACTTTGACTGTACAGCAGAACAGTGCCCCGAGTAGGGTACCAAAGTATGCGGAGAGTACGATGGCCCCGGGCTCAACATCGTCCTCCATCAGTATAGACGAGAGTAGTTCGGCAATTGCTGTGCGCGAGCAGCTCCTCATCCGAAGGCTCGTGAGACATCATAGGCGAGATTTGAGAAGGGTTTGCTGAGAAAGGGGATCCAGAAGCAAAAGCCATTGTGAATAAGACCCTGGAAGTCGTGGCATGTGAAGCTATGATGGAACTCGAAATATCAAGTCATTAGTACACACCGAGGGTTAGGTTTATAGCTAGAGGGCCAGAGCCTTAGACAAAAACAGAATTACACACGATGGCCACAAGGTGGCACACACGCATCATGGGTTAGTTTGTTGGTTATGGCTAGGAGACTTGGTCACGTTAGGTGGTTAGGGTTAGGATTAGAGTTAGGTGAATTTAAAAATGCCCTCCTGGTTAGGGTCAGGTCAGGTCAGGTCAGGTCAGGTCAGGCTAGGTTGGCTAGGCCAGGTTAGGCTGTGGCCAGGGTTGTGCTAGGCTGCCAGGCCAGGCCAGGCCAGGCCAGGCCAGGCCAGGCCAGGCTGTGCTGTGCCAGGCCAGGCCAGGCCAGGCCAGGCCAGGCCAGGCCAGGCTGTGCCAGGCCAGGCCAGGCCAGGCCAGGCCAGGGCCAGGCCAGGCCAGGCCAGGCCAGGCTGTGCTGTGCTGTGCTGTGCCAGGCCAGGCCAGGCCAGGCCAGGCCAGGCCAGGCCAGGCCAGGCCAGGCCAGGCCAGGCCAGGCCAGGCCAGGCCAGGCCAGGCCAGGCCAGGCCAGGCCAGGCCAGGCCAGGCCAGGCCAGGCCAGGCCAGGCCAGGCCAGGCCAGGCCAGGCCAGGCCAGGCCAGGCCAGGCCAGGCCAGGCCAGGCCAGGCCAGGCCAGGCCAGGCCAGGCCAGGCCAGGCCAGGCCAGGCCAGGCCAGGCCAGGCCAGGCCAGGCCAGGCCAGGCCAGGCCAGGCCAGGCCAGGCCAGGCCAGGCCAGGCCAGGCCAGGCCAGGCCAGGCTCAGGCCAGGCCAGGCCAGGCCAGGCCAGGCCAGGCCAGGCCAGCCAGGCCAGGCCAGGCCAGGCCAGGCCAGGCCAGGCCAGGCCAGGCCAGGCCAGGCCAGGCCAGGCCAGGCCAGGCCAGGCCAGGCCAGGCCAGGCCAGGCCAGGCCAGGCCAGGCCAGGCCAGGCCAGGCCAGGCCAGGCCAGGCCAGGCCAGGCCAGGCCAGGCCAGGCCAGGCTAGGCCAGGCTGTGCCAGGCCAGGCCAGGCCAGGCAGGCTAGGCCAGGCCAGGCCAGGCCAGGCCAGGCCAGGCCAGGCCAGGCCAGGCCAGGCTGTGCCAGGCTGTGCCAGGCCAGGCCAGGCCAGGCCAGGCCAGCCAGGCCAGGCCAGGCTCAGGCTGTGCTGTGCCAGGCCAGGCCAGGCTGTGCTAGGCCAGGCCAGGCCAGGCTAGGCCAGGCCAGGCCAGGCCAGGCTAGGCCAGGCTGTGCCAGGCCAGGCCAGGCTGTGCCAGGCCAGGCCAGGCCAGGCCAGGCTGTGCTGTGCCAGGCCAGGCCAGGCCAGGCCAGCCAGGCTGTGCTGTGCTGTGCTGTGCCAGGCCAGGCCAGGCCAGGCCAGGCCAGGCCAGGCCAGGCCAGGCTGTGCCAGGCCAGGCCAGGCCAGGCCAGGCCAGGCCAGGCCAGCCAGGCCAGGCCAGGCCAGGCCAGGCCAGGCCAGGCCAGCCAGGCCAGGCCAGGCCAGGCCAGGCCAGGCCAGGCCAGGCCAGGCCAGGCCAGGCCAGGCCAGGCCAGGCCAGGCCTGTGCCAGGCCAGGCCAGGCCAGGCCAGGCCAGGCCAGGCCAGGCCAGGCCAGGCCAGGCCAGGCCAGGCCAGGCCAGGCCAGGCCAGGCCAGGCCAGGCCAGGCCAGGCCAGGCCAGGCCAGGCCAGGCCAGGCCAGGCCAGGCCAGGCCAGGCCAGGCCAGGCCAGGCCAGGCCAGGCCAGGCCAGGCCAGGCCAGGCCAGGCCAGGCCAGGCCAGGCCAGGCCAGGCCAGGCCAGGCCAGGCCAGGCCAGGCCAGGCCAGGCCAGGCCAGGCCAGGCCAGGCCAGGCCAGGCCAGGCCAGGGCCAGGCCAGGCCAGGGCCAGGCCAGGCCAGGCCAGGCCAGGCCAGGCCAGGCCAGGCCAGGCCAGGCCAGGCCAGGCCAGGCCAGGCCAGGCCAGGCCAGGCCAGGCCAGGCCAGGCCAGGCCAGGCCAGGCCAGGCCAGGCCAGGCTAGGCCAGGCTAGGCTAGGCCAGGCCAGGCCAGGCTCAGGCTAGGCTAGGCTAGGCTAGGCTAGCTAGGCCAGGCTAGGCTCAGGCTAGGCTAGGCCAGGCTAGGCTAGGCCAGGCTAGGCAGGCCAGGCTAGGCTAGGCCAGGGCTAGGCTAGGCTAGGCTAGGCCAGGCCAGGCTCAGGCCAGGCTAGGCTAGGCTAGGCTATTAGGCTAGGCTGTGCTGTGTGCTAGGCCAGGCCAGGCTAGGCCTAGGCTAGGCCAGGCCAGGCCAGGCTGTGCTGTGCTGTGCTGTGCTGTGCTGGTGCTGTGCTGTGCTGTGCTGTGCTGTGCTGTGCTGTGCTGTGCTGTGCTGTGCTGTGCTGTGCTGTGCTGTGCTGTGCTGTGCTGTGCTGTGCTGTGCTGTGCTGTGCCAGGCCAGGCCAGGCCAGGCTGTGCCAGGCCAGGCTGTGCTGTGCTGTGCTGTGCCAGGCTGTGCCAGGCCAGGCTGTGCTGTGCTGTGCCAGGCTGTGCCAGGCCAGGCCAGGCCAGGCCAGGCCAGGCCAGGCCAGCCAGGCCAGGCCAGGCCAGGCCAGGCCAGGCCAGGCCAGGCCAGGCCAGGCCAGGCCAGGCCAGGCCAGGCCAGGCCAGGCCAGGCCAGGCCAGGCCAGGCCAGGCCAGGCCAGCCAGGCCAGGCCAGGCCAGGCCAGGCCAGCCAGGCCAGGCCAGGCCAGGCCAGGCCAGGCCAGGCCAGGCCAGGCCAGGCCAGGCCAGGCCAGGCCAGGCCAGGCCAGGCCAGGCCAGGCCAGGCCAGGCCAGGCCAGGCCAGGCCAGGCCAGGCCAGGCCAGGCCAGGCCAGGCCAGGCCAGGCCAGGCCAGGCCAGGCCAGGCCAGGCCAGGCCAGGCCAGGCCAGGCCAGGCCAGGCCAGGCCAGGGCCAGGCCAGGCCAGGCTAGGCCAGGCCAGGCCAGGCCAGGCCAGGCCAGGGCCAGGCTAGGCCAGGGCTAGGCTAGGAGCAAACACGCAACTG